>NW_010527025.1:43174-112043 GCF_000687285.1 Phaethon lepturus
ACTGTGAGGAGTACAGCCCTAGTCAGCCTCCTACTCTGTGGAGTCAGCTGAACCACTGCAAGATAAGGATTTGGTTGTTAATTTGAATAATAGCACAAAACCATTAAGCTTGTCTTTCGGTTGCATAAAAATGTTAATTCCTAATTTCACCTTCCTAGCTATTAGATCATGGAAAGAAGCATACAGGACATATTGCAGAAATTGAGTACTATATGAATCGTTTTCTAATAGGAGATTTGTTCTTCCCTGGCTTAAACCTCAGTATAGTTGTAGTCTACAAGAATTTCTCAAATTATTTCATTTCCATGGGAAAGTATGGGGAACTGCAAATAATTTTGCATTCTGTTGCTACAGGTGGATGGACTAAATATTTGTTGAAGGGATTTTGCTACTGTTATCTCAGGAAAAGATACTTTGTATTTCTGAAAGAAGGCTAAGTAATTTTTTGTGCAGTTGGCCTCCAAGTACTCTTGGGCACAAAAAAATAACGTGAAGTTGCGGGAGGCTGTTAGCTGAGCGATACTGATGTAGAGAAAATTTTCAAGAGGAAAACTCAGTGAAATCAAGATATATGGATTTTATTGCGATAAAATGGAACTTGCAACTGTCTTCATTGTTGTGTATCAATTTGAAGTGTGTCCTTGGAATGATGTTACGAAATAAAGAGAAGGCTCTGGGGAGACCTTATTGCAGCCTTTCAATGAAGGGACTTATAAGAAAAATCGAGACAAAGTTTTTTAGGAAGGCCTGTAGCGATAGGACAAAGGGTAACGGTTTTAAACAAAAGAGAGACTAGATAGAAGGAAGAAAATTTTCACAATGAGGGTGGCGAAACACTGGCACATGTTGCCCAGAGAGGTGGCAGATGCCCCATCCCTGGAAACATTGAAGGTCAAGTTGGACGGGGCTCTGAGCAACCTGATCTAGTTGAAGATGTCCCTTCTTATTGCACAGGGGTTGAACAAGATGACCTTAAAAGGTCCCTTCCAACCCAAACTGTTCTATGATTCTATGATAGTCTCCACTTTTCACACAAGATTGGAGTGCTAAAGCATGCACTCTTTGACTTTTGCAAAAGTTGGCTTGAGAGGAGGAAGCCGTGCTGGTGCTCTCTTTGGCTTAGCCCCTGGCTCATGCCCGGGAGCTAAGCAGGACTGTTCGGTGGGCAGCCGTTTGTGCCCTGTCCTGCTGTGACCCTTATTCTTCAAAGTGCGCCGATGACCAGCCAGGGCAGTTGATATCTTTTATACGAGGTGAGACGCTTTTAACGCAGTGGGGGACAGAGCTGGGCTGCTCTCTAATGCATGTCAGCCGCCCGTAGCCTCAAGGACAGTACTGAAGCTAGCATTAGTGGGAAATAGCCGTTTACCTGTTGGAAAACACATCATTTTGTTTGGTTGAGATAAATAAAAGTTACAGGAAAATTTGACTAGTTGGGAGTAGCTATTCTACCTCTGCAAACTGATACAAGCCTTACTAATAAAGAGTTATTCTTTCCTACTAATTTTGTATCACACTGAATGTAAAAAAAAACCTCCTCAATACAGGATAATGAAAAGATAGAGAAACAAACTTACTACTTTTAAAAATAACTCTGTGAAAATACTTGGCATGGACCTTCATGTGATCCCATTCAGATCTACAGAAGAAAATTGTAGGTGGAAGCAGCATTACAGCAATGTTCCCTTTAAGGGAAAAATAAAAGTGCAACAATATTTGCAACATAAATAAGAAAAATTAAGCAGAGAATTTTTGAGTGGAGGTTACAGAAACAGTAAATTATATGCAACATGTTTGCATTATTATAACATTTTGTGTTGTGTAGAGGAGGTTGACTTAGACTTCTAGAAGAATAGAAGACTAGCATCTGAGAAGAGTATCGAGCTGAATTGGAAATGTATATTGATAAAAAGAACTTGGAATTACAGAATTGATATTTTTAAAAAATCACGGGAATATAAATGCTCATGCTTTAAGGAATACCAGTTTGCAGACAACTGTTGAGCCTTGGAGTATACAAGCTCTTGGGAAATGTTTTGTCAAAACTGCCTGGAAATCGGATTTCTTTCTTTGAAGCATCTGACTGTGTGTCAGATGCTGCCAGACTAGTTTGATCCAGAATCACATTTCTCTTTCTAAAAGTAAAAGCCTGCTCATTGCTAACAACAATAGAAGTTTAAAATAAATTTACAAATACAGTAAAACGAAACTACTAGGTATATTGATAAAATAATTTTATTAGCTGCTGAAATTGTTAACAAAGCAATTCTAAAAATCTAATATAAAGAGGGGTTATGGCTTCATATACCAGACATTAAGAGCAGAACCACATATATTTGGCTTACGTAGATTTTTGATTGCTGGGAATTTTTTTTTGCACACTTACTGTGAGAAAAATCTTCCTAGACCTTTTCAAATAGCTTTATGTAACATTTAATCGCTAAAATAAGATTCATTGAATAAGGGTATAGTTGCCGATGTTTAAATCTAATCTGTTCTTACACCGGTACTTTTCTGAAGTCAAAGTTCGAACTCTCAAGAAGTGTTTGTTTGATCTTGGAGAAGATATTCCAGTGATTAATGTTAACGATAAGGTGTTGATTGGTGCTTGGGAGAACCTATTCATAGAAACAATAGACTATTATACTCTACTTTAACTACTGTATAACAATATTTAAGCTTTACTCCTCAGAAACAATAGTGTTATTTATACATCCCTGTCTGCCTCTAAACCAGCATTACACTTTCTGGCTTCCTACTAGGTTGAAATCATCCATTAACATTTTCAGTGCCTGGAGAGTTCAAGGTGCAGAAAAAAGCAAGTGGAATTTTTCAGCCTGACTGTCACCTGAAGTTCACAGTAAAAAAAGCTGAGCATTAGAACTACTAGCTGTATTTTGCAATTCATCTGAGAGGTGTATTAAGATTTGAGACCTCACAGGCTAAACCCTCCTTCTTTTTGAGCTAGACTGCACAAGCCCTCTTTCAGTGTTTCATACTGCTGCCAAGGGTAAGAGCGCCAGGTGCACCAGATTCCTTACCAATACCAAAATCACCCAAGAAGATCAAATTTACTAGACCTCAAATAACTAGAGCATCTGCTCTTCTCAAAGGTGAATATTTGATCCCAGAAGCCTAACATACAGAAGTTTGGTATAGTAACTTTATATTTTTTTTTTTTACATTGTTTAAGTTGAGCTGTGCACTGAAGAGCTTCCAGGTTATGGGAATACTTAGGCACTGAATGTAACAACTGAGCCATGCATAGATTTATCTTACTGTGTTCATGTTTCTTTGATTTAAGAATAAAGAAGCAAGGCTGAAACCCTTCCTTCCTCAGCTAGCATGTCAATGATTATAATTCAGCGAAAATGATTTTCAGGAAGTGAAAGTGTAATCTACCCATAGAGTGGGGGAGAAAGATGAAATTACTGCAGGGATGATGCAGAACCTACACCTGAAACTCTGTGGCCTCAGATCTTGGCATTTAGTTCTGGAAATAGAGATCTTTTCTGCTTGAACTAAAGTTGCATTCATTTGATTGTGCATAATAAATTATTAATAATATTTTAAGGCAAATCCAGAACTATTACATTTTGCTTACACACTTGTATAAGCTGATACATAAACAAAAGAAATATTGTTGATGATAATGTCATGTCATTAGTAATGAATTTTTGCACTCTCAGATCACCTGGCACTATGTTAAAATTAGACATGAGTACACAGTTATGTCTTCAAACAGCCCATGCACCTAGTCCTGTGTTAATCTTGTCTTTGCACAGAGATACACCACTGGAGGGAGGAAAGATGACTCTTCAAGCCGTGTAAAAAATACACATAAAAATTAAATGGTCTGAGTGATTTAGACTAGAGTAATAATTTGTGCTATATAACCTCAGTGTTTTTCATCTGATACTAGTCACTTTAAAATTACAATAATGTGGTGCAGCAACCACAATAGTTATCTTTTTCTTTACATATAACACACATACCAAGCTCTAGAGGGTTCATCCGGGAGCACTTTCTGTACTGCGGAGGTTATGGCCAGCTCATCTTTAAAGTAAACCTTGGTTCTAAATAGCTTTTCTCTGTTGATTAGTACAGCTCATCTTTTAAAACAGACTCTGCAGAGCGAAGGGAGGAGATCATCCTTATGGACTGAAAGAAGCCTTCAGTTTTGGAGCAGATGCACAAGAGCTTCTGGTAGCTATCAAGGCCTGTAATTTTGGTAGCTACCAAGGCTTATGGAGGACAGTGAGCTCAAGGAACGTGAAAATTAGGGTCTAGCATAAATACTAGCCTGTTTGAATGATGAAGGAGGTTTTCTGTATAGCATGAAAGACTGAAACTCAGACCTAGGATCAGAATGACAGGCCATAGCCAACTGCAGGAGCTGTGGAAGTAGAGAAAGACCATGTAACCGCAGACCTTCTGAAGGTGGATGGGGAAACAAGGGATAGGAATTGTCATGACAGTGGGAAGGGAAAGCTGCAAATCCAGGCAAATTTTCTTATTTGAAGCAATTGATTGGGTTTTTGAGGGGAAAAAAGCACTAGTATGAGTAGAGACAAGAGTGAAAAAAAACAAAGACAACAGGCTTGTGTGTGCTCAAGTGTAGATTGATTTTTGAGCAGCTTTGTGTCATGATTTGTGGGTGTAGGGTGAGAGGGAGGACTACCAAGAAAGAGCATTGTTACAGTGGAATCTAACTCAAAAGAAGAGGATTGTTTTCTATATGCCAAAAAATGGCAGCTGGACAAAAAAGAAAATGTAAATAAGGGCAGAACTTTATGTATGTATATATTTGAATTTATTAGCTGCCAACATTGTCAAACAGAAATGGAATTTGATACTTTGTATTCCTAATTGTACATGTTTCACTCCTACTGGAATTCCTTTGAAAGATGGTTTGTTTTAATGTTGGTGTGGCTTAATGTTTGTTTATTTTCAGAAAGCAGAGCACAGAGTAAAAGAAGACAAGATATTTCTTTTGGGAGGGAGAGCAAGAGTCCTAACAGTATCCCTAAGCAGTGTTACATTAACGAGCACTAAATCCTCATGGTGTCACCAGTCTCTCGGTACCTATACAAACTGGCACATTATTTAAAAGAACATTTTGGAAATAATGGATTTTTACATTTAGGAAAAAAAAGAAAAATCCCGTCCTACCATCGCAACTTTACAGAAAGCAGTAGTTGCTGCTGTTTCTTTCCATGTGCAGCTGGATCTCCTTGGATCTGTTTAATAAGGACTCTGTTAAATCCATACTTCTGAAGTCTCAGTCAGTCTTTATAAAGCCATGGTATGAAGGCTCCCCTTCGTGGCTTTACTTGGTGCATCTTTCTCCTTCCACTCTGAAAGTCCACTTTTGAAGTTGAGGAGATTAGCATGTCATTCTTGCAGATCTCAACTCCTACAAAGATGTGTCATACTGTTATTCGGGACAACAGTACCAGCCCTCATACAGAGGAACTGTCACAACCAGGAAGGCACTGTGGAATACGTTTAAAGTCACTTCAAGTTCCACCTAATACCACCTTAAATATTTTCTAAGTCATTTTATGCGTTCCTCATCCAGGATTACATTTTATTGTATCCTTACCCCTTCCACTTCTTTCTCGCTTCTATACTTTCCTTTATTTTAAAAAAGTGATTAATTAGTTGACGGTTTCCGATGCAGTAATTCTGCATCTGAAGATTCTTTTCTCAGAGATTTTTTTGACCAAAGAACTGCACTGCAATCAAACCATTCATTTGCACATTGCAGTGTATTAAAACAATATGAAACTATCTCCTTAAATCCACACACGTTTGCTGTATTCAGGTTTCACTGAGCTCAAGGTGTTCCTTGCATATCTTGATCTATCATCGCTTGGGTACCTGAAAGAGAGATCACATCCACTGCCCCATTTTTTTTCATTTTAGGTCGTTTGCCTATATTAGAATGGATAAATGAGATACTTGTATGTTGGCTTTTGGGGGGCAGGGTATGCAAATCTTTTTTGACTTTTAAGACATACTTCCTGTTGGTCGTTTTTGCTGTATATGATCCATCACCATCTTTTTCTTAGAACATATTTCAAAGGTGTTGGGGTGATGTGCTCATTTCCTGTCTTTTTAAGTTCAGGCACATTCTTTTTTATCTTGGGAACTTCATTTAGTAACCCAGGGTCTCTTAAGATCAGACAATGAAAGGCTCCACCACATTTTCTTGCTAAAGAGGTGGTGTGAGGATGACATCATTCATCTGTGCTAGACACTGACTCATAGGCATTTGACCTGAGGGTGGAACCCAGTAACAGGGGTTAACATGAAGTCATCTGCGGTTGCACAATGCGTTTCACAGTTGTTCTCCCTCTCCTTTTTTTAAACCATCTAAATAATTGCAGAGTGCACAACATAACAAAGTACAGCAATAAGGGCAAACATTACTTTTGGGGCTTTTCCAGGGCGCTTTGTAGACCGCAATGAAAAAAAGTGGGGAAAATTTTGTGATAGGGTATTGGATTTTACATTTGGATATAGAAATAGCTTTGTGCAGTAGCCAGAAAATGGAAAACAAATTTGTCTCAAAACTGTATAGTGTAAAACCTGTTGCATTAATTTTCATTGTGAAATACTAGACCTGTTTTTAGATTTGTAGGGTGGTATCATATTTTTGATATACCTTTGAGGCATTGTTGATGTATTAGTATCTGCGATATGTTTCAATTTGTTCTCTTTTTTTCTCCCCTGATATTTTTTGGCTATGTTTTCAGCTTGCCCACAGTTGCTTTTTTAGAATTCTTTGCTTCATATTCTGGCACAGGATCTGGTCTCATTCTTGTGAAATACAGCCTGAGCGTGCATTTGAGGGCTGAAAGTCACCAGTGATGTAACTTGCAAGAATATCTATAACATTAAGAGTTTTCGAAAGAGAATTACCTGTTGGGCTCTCCAGTTTCTTACACTGTTTGAATCTTGGCAGAATTTGTCATGCAATAATATTCTGGGACATTAGAAAATCTAAGGCTTTCCCTTGTTAAATCAATGGACCAGCAATTACTTTCTGCTTTTATTGTCAACACTGAGCAGGAGCATGACCGTTTCCCTTTGGGGACCATCGGGAAACACGCCCGTTCTGTCCAGCAGACATTCAGCCTGGTTCACTAGATTAGCTGCGGAGCGTGGCTGCTCCTTCCCACCTATAAGTAGGGCAGGGAGCCCAGCTGACCCAGCTGGAGGTAATGCCATCAAGAGGATGATTGCTCAGGACTAACTCTTTCCAGCATCTCCCTTTCAATTAGCTAGAACTGGTTTGGTGTAGGCTCTTTTTATCCCTTTATGACACGAGAAACGTGCTTTTCCCTGCCTCAGAAGCTGTGGAGAGCATTAAACACACAGTTTATTTTTGCCTACTGGTGAGAGCTGTGTAAGTATTATAATCAAAAGAGAAACAGTTGGAACAAAACGCTAACTTCCAGTATTAGATTAATTAGTATTAGAATCTTCTGAGTCTTGTAAGCAACTTTACATTCGAGTGTAACATGGTTTAATATAACACTTTAAATACTTTTCTAGATGGTACAGAATCACAGAATCACTAGGTTGGAAAGGACCTTCAAGATCATCAAGTCCAACCATTAATCCAGCGCCACCATGTCCCCTAAACCATGTCCTGAAGCGCCACATCCACACATTTTTTGGACACTTCTTACCTAGCACTCTCCATTTCAAGTCTCTGAAATTTAGCTTATAAATAGGCAAGGCAAGTGGGAATTTATGTCTGGAAATTTGAAGATTCTGTTATAGAACATTTTGTAAGAACGAATGAAGTATTAAAATTAGGATTGTTACTGAGGAAGAGTGACAACTTATGTCTAATTTTGAAAAATACTCTTTTTCTGAAAATGATCTAATGGCTTACAACACATGAGTCTAGATTCCGCCCCCCTCCAAATTTTAAGAGACTTGTAGATCACTGCTGTGTCCTATTTTTACTTATTTTACTTTCACTTCATAGCTCATATGGGTAGATATAATTTAGTAAACTTCTGGAGAAAATGAACAATATTGGGCTCGCTTTTAAGAAAGTTCTCCCTGTAAATGCAGCGTAGCCTGCTTCTCTTAACCCAGCTGATTCAGCAAAAGGCTTAAGCATGCACTTGCTTTTGTATACACGGTTGGACTTCAAGAGGTTTCTTAATTGAGGGCCTTTGTCATTGACGGCTGATTTCTGGTTGAGTAGAGGATGGAAAATCTGGTTCTTGAAAAAGGTATGAATAGATGGAACGTGATTCTGCTGCCTAACTTCTTACCAAAGAATGACGTGAAGCCTTGGATTTTTAGACAGATTCCCACTTCAGTGGTACATAAACAGTTTTCTATAAAATTTACAGAAGCATTATCTGGAACAGGACAGTGCATAATCTCTCTGACTCTTAAAGGTGATCTATACCTGAAAACATAACTTGGAAAAGATATTTTGAGTATTGAACTTCATCATAAAATAGGGAGAAAGTAGTCTCTTTTTTCCACAGGCATTGTTGAGTTCTGATGCAAATTCCATGCAAATTACTGACCTTGGAAGCACCATGGGGCAGTCTTTACGTAGGCATGAACAATTTCTCCAATGTACTAAGGCATAAATAGTCTTGGCTGTGACATCAGACATGCAAGAGTTTTTTCAGGTTACATGTTTCTGGAGCAAATGCATTTATTAAAGTCATTGCACAAAAATCTGTTTTACAGTTATTCTTCACTAACCTTTTCCCTGATTGTCTATCAGTATTCCAAGGTAGTTGGTTATTTTCTGAATTAACTTTTTTCTGGGCACTAGAAGATGCAAATTCTCGATGATTGTTAACGTTGCTTGAGCCATATCTTTGAAAGTAACAGAGTTGTGTGTTCAATGATTCCATGAAACAAGAAATGTCTATACCTATAGGCATGCAGACAGCTTCTAACATTCTTTGGCCTTCACCATCTTAGATTATGTATTTACCATCCTGCTTTTGGTCATAAAAATATGCATTTAGAAATGAGTATAATTAATGAAATAGTTATTCGAACTATTCAATCTTAAAGTGCATGTGTGCTGTCATTTTTTTTTACACTCATGCACACACACCACCTTATGATTTAAGTATATTCATAGACATTCTTTTTGTTGATTAAATTGCTTATCGCTCCTGATCTAGTGAAAAGTGGAAACATTTGCTTTTGGAATTATAGGGAATTATAGTCACGCTTCCCTACAAGGTCGTCTTTCAAGGAAGCAGAGTGACAAGCAGGCTTTTATTTATGGCAGATGGTAAATTTGCTGAGTTTCACTGCAGGGGGAGAAGGGGAGGAAATATACTAAATAAAAAAAAGATATATTTTTTTCAAATCCAGGAACTGTAAACCTTGTCATCTGCAAAGCACTTTTTTTTGCCCTCCAACAAGAAAATGTACCACAGACTAAGGACAGAAATTTTTTTTTGCATTTCTTTATTTGCTTCTGTATGAAGAAAACACAAATTGTAGCCCATATCCTCCAAATGTTTTGGGTTTGGTTTGGTGGATTTTTTCAGATTTCCTCTTGGAATTCTGTATTATTAAAATGTAAGTTTATAAAGGAGAGTCTGTCAGAGTCTTAACTGCAGTGGTGTTCTTAGTGCTACTGCAATTATATATGTGTTTCATTATATGTTGTACATAATTTCAATATATGATGTACACATTCCTAAACATTAAGTATATCCTATGAAATAACAGCACCTCATAAAAAGGGATCATTTTCATACTAATGATATACTTAAGCCGTTCAGAAACTAACTGAACTCACAACTTATTTCCTGAGGCAGGATTTGGGGATATATTTAATTTAAATGGGGCAACCATAGTGAGTTATGAATTGTGAAATGACCGCTATGTTTACTGCTCAAGAGGTGCAAAATTTTTAATTGATATATGAAGTCTCCATTACCAAGTAAATTCTCACATGTTGCATGTGTGAATTCTCAACAGTCAGATCTAGAAAGGGATCTGCACATGTTTAGAAACACTTTGAAATGTCGTCTGCTGAAAATTTCGCTCTGCCTTTTAAGAAAGTGGGGCAGATTTTTCTGTTTAAATGGCTCAAATTCACTCATCATTGAAAACTAGTGTCTTATTTGGCTTAAGGTAAAATGTGACTGTGAAATCACTTCTGAACATTCTTCTGATCTCTGCTTCTCTTCTTTACCTCCTAGCCTTTCCTTGGAAAAATGGAATTAGAAGGAGGGGAGTAATTCCTACCAAAAGTTAAAGATCACAAAAGGCTGGAGATGCATCCTGTGTATTGCTCCAAAGTCATGTGTCATTTTGCTTGCTTTTCTTTTTTCTTCCAAACTGTGTTTGTACTGTTAAGGTGTCTTTACACTGCACACAGAAAGTTTAGATTTAGTCAGCAGGAGTCTCACAAGAAACAAGAAGGGAGGCTTCTGTTGTCATTGACCAGCTCTGTTAGCACACAAGCGGGTTTCAGAGCCTTTTATTTCTATAGTCTCTCTGGGACAGAAAATGAAATCTCAGCTTATGCTCAGGACTTCCAGTTCTTACGATTTTATTGAAAATTTTCACAACATTTGGGGTTTTTTTCCCCCCCCCTAAAGACCTAATTCTGAAACCAGGGGTCACTAGGAATATTTCAAGGTTTGTTTCATAAAAAACTTTTCACTCCATATAGCTTGGAGGAAGGTCAGAAAATCAGTGCAAGTTGCCAGGTTTACTCTGTCACATCACTGTCAAAACTGAGGCTTAAAAAAACCCTGCAAGTGTTGTCATACTTAGGTAAAGGATGGAAGTTAGAATTTTTTCTTCTGAGAGTTTTCCCTCAACTTTAGCTTACTGAATTTACAGTGGCTGGAGGTAAAAGAACTTGGTGTGAGAGCAAATTATGTTTGGTCTTTCCTATGCATTTGAAGCTTTTTTTTTTTTCATAACCGCTATTTAATTTATGGGATTATAGAAGAAAGAGTTGTGAGATAATCTGTTTCTCTGACATACTGTATATTGAAGAACTTCTCTCTTTCTGTGAAGGAATAATTCTTAAGAAATGAGACTTACATTGCTGCATCCTTGAGATAATATAATGAAATTTAAAATAAATTACAATTAAATTACATTAAATCAAGGAAATTCTCAGTGACAGCTAAACTTAAACCATTAGTCAGGTGTGCTCTAGTGATTGTTTTAAATATCAGACTTACATTCATCAGAATCTGAATTTCCTGCTTTTTGTTTGTTTGTTTGTTTGTTTATTTTTAATCACCGCTCTTTAAGAAAATGCATTTCTTGTACTCCACTTCCATGTGACTGAGGTGCTTGTATAGTTGATGTATACCTTATATTTTTAAGAGAGTAATGGGAATGTCATGGTTTAACCCCAGCCAGCAGCTAAGCCCCAAACAGCCGCTCACTCACTCCCTGCCCTGGTGGGATGAGGGAGAGAATCAGAAGGGTAAAAGTGAGAAAACTCGTGGGTTGAGATAAAGACAGTTTAATAGGTAAAGTAAGAGCCGTGCGTGCAAGCAAAGCAAAACAAGGAATTCATTCACTACTTCCCGTCGGCAAGCAGGTGTTCAGCCACCTCCAGGAAAGTAGGGCTCCACACGTGATGGTTACTTGGGAAGACAGATGCCATCACTCTGAACGCCTCTGTGTGTGTGTGTGTGTCTGTGTGTCCCTCGCTTTCTACTTTTTCCCCCAGCTTTACATGCTGAGCATGACATAAATATCCCTTTGGCCAGCTTGGGTCAGCTGTCCCAGCTGTGTCCCCTCCCAACGTCTTGTGTACCCCCAGCCTACTCACTGGTGGGGTGGTGCGAGGAGCAGAAAAAGCCTTGACTCTGTGTAAGCACTGCTCAGCAATAATGAAAACATCCCTGTACTATCAACCTTGTTTTCAGCACAAATGCAAACCATAGCCCCATACCAGCTACTATGAAGAAAATTAACTCTGTCCCAGCCAAAACCAGCACATTCTCCACCCCTTATTCCATACCATTTATGTCATGCTTAGGTACTACACTATCCAATACAACCTCATTAACCATCACCCCCCTTCCCATTCTTTGATAAAATATACAAGATATCACTCCTTTAGTCTATGGACCACCCCTGTAAAATGTCCTGAAATGTCCACAAAATGTCCATTGAGTTACTTAGTCCATGACTTTGAGCTCTGTCTGTTATGATGGTCACTCAGGAGCGGAGAGGTGGTGTTTTGTATGGAGTTACTGAGCACCAAAGCCTGTTCAGGTCAGGTCTCTGCTGCACTTGCACTGCTTCTTGTAAGGCTTATGCTCCATTGGTTCATGTGGTTCCTGCTATAGTAATTCCTATAACATGCGACTCAGATCCCGGTTTACAACAATTTAAAGGTATTTCCGTTACAATCTCCACCCCTGGTCCCTTTGGACCAGACCGTAAGAGACCATGGACTCCTCCCCTTGTCCTTGCCCTGTCTTGGACTTATCCACAGGCTGCAGTCCCTTAGGAGTGTACCTGCTCCAAGTGGAGCCTTATTATGCGCCACAGTCTCTTCAGGGCTATACCTGCTGTGGCATAGACTTATTCACAGCCACAGTCACTTTGAAGTGCACAATTGTTTTTCAATATCTCTTCTGGTACACCGTCCATCTGTTTAAGGGTTCCAAGTTACAGTGAGAAGCATGTTCTCTTGTGCACTGCAGGATTCCTAGCTGCTTTAAATGACAGTTTTAAATTAGTGCCTCTGCTTTCATTTTACTGCGTTCTTTTCCATCATCCATTTCAGCAGTGAAACTTGACTTGGTGTGTATTGCAGTCTGACAATGACTTGCCTTAGTAGCTGTCTGGCCTTGTGCCATGAGCAATCAAAGTGTAATTACTTGATCATAATAAGTAAGTTGCTGTATCTCATTGCAGCGATAAGGAAATTTCAGAGGGTGAGGAAGGAGGGAGATGATGTGCGCTGGAAGATAAGTAACTGTATTGGTTTTGGAATTAGGTGTATGTTCCTCACAGGGGACAAAAGTAGCCTGTAATAGGTCATAAAGTTTAACGATACACATTTTTTAATTTATCAAGCTGACTTGAGACAGTTAAGATAAGAAAGGAGTCTTTTGTTTTCAGAAGTGCTGTATGCCCCCCACAGCCCAAACTTTTGAGCAGAACAGGTATTGGGAGGCTGGTCCAGACCCAAGTAATGGACTCGCATTCTGACAAGTTGCTGCATTATTTAGCCTGAGTGCTACAGTCAGAAAATAAAATGGAAGACCAAGCCGTCATGCAGTCACTTTAAAGCTGATTGCACCTGGGAAAGACCAGAGAAAACTTAGGAACCTGGCTTGCTTAAGTGGTTTTGTAAATCCTATCTGGCTGTCTAATTTTGCATCTATAAACATGCAATTAGTCTTATTTTTAATCTGGCTGTCAGACTAGCAATTTATTTCACAAATCATCACATAACATGTCTGCTTCACAATTTAAGAATCAATATATAGGTAAGTAAATCTCTGTAACTCATGCAAACATAATTTTTGTCTTTTGCTTCAGTAAGAAGGCTTCACACGGCAGTAGATGAGGATATAGGGCCAGGAGCATAGAATAAAATTTCTCAGAAACTCACATTAACTAGCATCATGTGCATTGAGTTAATGGAATCTTGTCATCACCTGTAAAATTTCTGTCAGCAAACATCTGGGTTAGATTGAACTTCCCAATAAACTGTGTTAAAATTGACAGGGCACAAAAGGGTTTGTATGTGCAACACTGAGACAAGAGCTCTAAGAATCGTGGTGTTCTCCAGACTGTCATCTCAAAGAATTAAAATAGCCTCAAGAGGGAGATGGGCTCTTTCTGTAGAACTGGACTTGATTTTGGCAATTCTGCATGTTTAAAATAAAACCAAAAAAATTCTAAATAAAATCAAATCACTGCAAAAATGTCAAAGCCTTGACTTTGGCACAAGACAAAGGAAAGGAACTTTGTCTTCAGTTTCCATCAGCATCTACAGCATGCTGAATATCGCATGCCGAATCCATGCAGAGCGCGCTGTGTCATTGTGAATGTAAGCCTAGATTAAAAAGCAGTTAATCTGCTTGGTCTTTTTCTGTGCTATAAACTTGTTGTTAGTGTACAAGTTGTGAATGGATTGTTGGTCCTGGGCTCTCGCTTAGATAGCACGATGGTATTGCAGTTAAGTGATGTCAGGGCACAGACCCGCTGACAAATTACAGGGGCGTATTTTTCACAAGGAACAATTGCCCTGCTCTACCTTATTTTGTTTTATTTTGTTGTATCTTTATGACCATAAATGATTGTCAAGAAACACAGGAAAATCCGTTAAAACATAAGAAAAAACATTTTTGCCTGTGAGGATGCTCAGACACTGTCAGAGGTTGCCGAGGCTGGTTGTGGATTCTCCCTCATTGGGGATATTCAAAACCTGACTAGGCACAGCCCTGAGCAACCTGCTCCAGTTGACCCTGCTTTGAGCAGCAGGGTTGGACTAGAAAATCTCCAAAGGTCCCTCAGCTATTCTGTGATTCTGTGAAAAAGTATACTTCAAACTTAATTTCTCAAGCATTTTCTTTTAGCACCTCTATATACTGTAAAGTTAGTTGAGGATCTTCACTGTTAAACCCCTGTTGTTTCTGTGTCACTGTTTTTGTGATGTGGTCTTCCTAGTGATTAAGAAGTAGTTGTGTGTCTGCATCCCATCATTACTGTCACGGAGACAGTGGACTGGCTTATTGGCATTGGGAACAGCACTGGGGTTTAAGGGAAGGGCACAGTCTCTAGAAAGGACCAAGGGTGTGACACTGGAATGGCACTGAAATATCAAGAGGATGTGAGTTGTTAATCCAGTACTATGGCCAAAATTGCTTGTGAAATGAAAACATTCCAATTCCATTGAAGTAAAATTCGGTGTTTAAGCATCGGTGATGTTTTGCTCAGGAAAATGCTTTTTATCAGCAAAGAAGGGACATAGTAGAGACTGAATGAGGTGTGAGGTCTCTTGTGCTTGTCTGATAAAAATGGGTACATTTGATAGCCTTTAAAATAAGCTTCTGTTATCTTTTGTTGCATTTGCCCTACGTCAGGTGATGACATGCTCTACACTGATTTTTGAAAAGTCTAAAGTGTTGACATGAGATGTGCTATTTGTTGCTAGAGGAAGAGGCAAAAGGTTTTGGTGCTTTGGGGATGTGTAGTCCTGATATGGTGCAAACCTGATTTCCATACTTACTTCACTGAAATGAACACAGCTGTTCTTTTAGCAGGAAGGCTGCTTTTGTCTGAGGACACAAATACATTTTTTCCTCCTGATTTGACTCTTCTGACAGGTGTGCTATAAAGGCCGTACATAATAACCCAACCTCTGCTACTTTGTGGGTGTTCTATTAATTTTCAGAATAACGATGTGTCTCAAAATCATTGATTTCCTCCTTTTAAAAACACTCTTGTCATGTTCCACCTTGCTATGTTTCAGTTTTACCTAATTTTCCTGCGATAGTGCTTCTGAGTATCTGTCCGACTTTCCGTTTCTCCACCGCGTGTTCGCTGTACTCCTGCTCTCTGTCTCTTTTCCTGCAGAGATTAGACGAGGTGGGAATTAATTCCTCACCGCCCACCACAGTCATCTGGAAGTCTTTGTCCTTGCCACCTGACTTCCCTCAAAATGTCTTTCTTAAATCCTTGTCTTCCCAGCTAGTTTTTTCCCCCTGTTTTGACTACTAGTGGATTCCATTTCTGTAAATGACCTGGTCTCATTGATCCTCTATTAAAAAGTCTTGCATATTAGGGCAGACCTGATGCTTACTGCTCCCTCTGGGCAGGGTGGGGAGACTGTCTACCCAACAGTCTGCCACTTGTTAATGAACAGGGAAATTTTCTCTTCTTTGCACCCAATATGCCATGGATAACCATCCCTGCTTATTTCAGTAATTTTCAGTCTACCACATTTGAAAAACTGAGATCTTAACACTGAGTTTGAAAAAGATGTTTCTAACGCTTTTAAACCTATTGCTTCTGTAAAAGAGAACCAGCCAGGTGGCTAGCAATTGCAAATATCAATGTTGCTTTCTTTAAAGTGCTTTCAATCGAATGGGATGCGAGCAGCTTCTGTCCCTCCATTCCCTCCAGAGCAGAAATAGTCTCCTCCTGCTTTATTATATCTGAGGCAGGCATCCCGAACGGGAACGGTGTCCCTGCGGAGCAGTGTGACCTTCAGAGCCTACTGTGACCTTTCTCAGATAAAAAAAAAAAACAAAAAAAACAAACACCAAAAAACCCCAAACCAAAAAAACCCTCAAACCAAATCAAAAAACCAAAACACCCCAAACCCAGGTAGTGTGCCAGCTGTAAAAGGACGTAGAAAAGAGCAGAGCATGGCCACTGAGGGTGAAGCAGGAAAATCTGCCATAGCAGCTCCTGGCTAAGCCATCGGGCTGAGGCTTTTGCTGGCTGTGTTTATAGTGTTTGGGAGGCGGGAGGCTGCGGTTCTCAGAGGTGATGGCTGGGGCTGGGCTGTTTTCTGCCTGCTCCAGCCCTTCTCTTCCGTTCCTCCCCAGAATTTATCTAGGTACTCACTTTAACGTGCCAACATTTGAAACTCGGTGTAGTTGTGTTTTATTTCGCAAGTACCAGCTCAGACCAGGAAAACCAGAAATTAAAGCAACAGCAGGAGATCTAACCGTGCCTGCATAGAGAGCCCTGCAAGGCGCTTTTGCCCTCCCTCCCCGGGCCCGACATACTTTTTTTCAGCTCATTGAATGTCATTTGTGCCTGTGCATGGAACAGGTGTCTCTTGTGAACTCCTTAAATAAACTGAATTTTTTAAAAAAGATACTGATGTCAGTTTACACAGGTGCAGACATCATTCAGGAGAATGCTATTTGCACACAAGCACACTACTGTTTACTGTCTGCGCTGCAATCAGAGCAGTGCCAGAAGGGCACTGAAGCAAGATGGAGCACGGTTTGCTTTGCTGCTGCTGCTGTCGATTGATGTGAACTTTCATAAAGTTCCCTCTCGGTAGGCAGAGAGTCCTTTTTGCTCCATGAAGCATTAAAAAGTGCTCTTTCAAAGAGTGACTCCGAGGAAAGCAGAAACCGTTACTAATCATGACATGTGAAATGGAATAGAAAAGGTGTCTGTGTGACTCTTCTTGGTTTTGCTTGGTAGCTTAGCAGGAACTTCGTATTTGGTATTTGATTTTGTTTGTCTTCCTCCCCCCTCCCCGTATTACAGCTTATCCG
Organism: Phaethon lepturus; assembly: GCF_000687285.1. Lineage (NCBI taxonomy): Eukaryota > Metazoa > Chordata > Aves > Phaethontiformes > Phaethontidae > Phaethon > Phaethon lepturus. The sequence goes on from NW_010527025.1 coordinate 60,427, forward strand.
GGGCAGCCCATGCTAGGAGCAGTTCAGTTGACTGGCAGCATCTGTCAATGTGTGACAATGCCCACGGGTACCTTTGAGACAGTCCTGCAAATGCTGAAAAAAACAACTAATTGCAGATGGCCCATGAGGAAAGGAGCACTGAGGTGGGTTATTGTCCCACCTTTGCAGCCCTCTTGAGCTGATCAGGGACTTGTCCAGTCCCCGATGTAGCGATGAGCGCAGCTTGTGCGTTAAAACAGGGTGAGCAAGTAGGAGCAAAGCTGGCCGTGTATGAATCACGCGCTGGGCTATCACAGCGCGGGGCAGTTTTGTTAGTACAGCTTCAGAGAATTTAATTTTCATCAGGTTCCCCAGCATTGCTTCTGGTCTGCACAGCTGCCCAGTGCCCGCAGCGGCTGGAGCTGCAGGATCCCTGCCTACCCTGGCATCTTTGCAGTGCCGGACCTGTCTGCCACATGCTGTCTGTGGTATGTATGCAAGGAAAAAGGGGTGGATGTGTCCAAGGTATCTTGTTCATCACATACTTAAATAAGAGCAACAGTAGGATTCCCAGCATGAACCTTTTCCTTTGTGTGTATATATTTCAACTTCTGAGTGAAGGACATCCGCAGAAATGACAGACATTTCTCTGGCAAGAAAGCCCACAAGCTCTTAATATCAGCCAGTGCCTATTAATTAGCCTTTCTGACAAAGGGCATGCTTGCCACACCCTTTTACATGCATCAGCCTGTGTAATTTTTTTCCCTAAGTAGAGCTTTTAGGTATATTTCTTCGATTGAAAATAGTGCATTCAAAAAAAAATTAAAAAAAAAAAAACTTTTACAAAAGCAAATTAAGAACAGATGTAGCTGAGCAATACTTTTTAACCCAGGAGTAATAAATGTTTGGAATGGACTGCTGTGAAGGTTATTAAGACTAAAACACTGGGGTCATTCAAATAAGAGTTGAGAGCATCCAAGGGGATGGAATTGGAGAAGAAAAGAGGTGGATAACTGAACATTATCCACTGTGTTCTTGATGATGCATAACACCCTGTGCACTTGTTTTATGTTGTATGACTTGAAAATCTATCTGCATTGGTTAAACATATACGCAGGATTATGCCTTGGTAAAAGCTATGGAAAGTTGATTATAATAACAAATGCCAACAAGCTAGTCTCTGGACTGCATCACTTGGGAAATGTTGCCTCAGGAGAAGAGCTGTTTGACTTTATTCCTTCTCCAGTCTCATGGAGGACATAGATGTGACAGCTTGAAACATTTAAAAACATTTAAATTTTATACTGACTGTGGTTACTGTGGAGAGATTTAATACGCTGTGAGGAACATAGAATTTTGAGGAAAAAGTAATATTCTAAGTGTAGTTTAGGTCCATATTGAACAGATCATTGTAAAGATAGGAAGTAGAGACTTGTGATGTTCACAATTGATGCAAATAAGCAGCAAGAGCAGCACTACACTCGGGGCCTGTATCTGGTTATTCTGGGTTTATTGTCAGACATTTTGTCTAATCAAACATCTGGGAAAGCCACTGCGTATGAACACTGCAGCCAGCTGACACCGTTCCACCTACATCTTTCTTGACATTGCCAAGGCTATGCCTACAACTTCATTGCAGTATTTTTTTTTCCTCTCGGTCAGTTCCATCAAGCAGGCGGGCATTTAGTTTTATTTCTATATCGGGTTACATTTATTTGCATGTATAGAACTTTAGAGAGACTTGTTAGATACCCATTTCAAAACTCTAGTGCTTAGTAGATTGAGAGCAAATATATCGTGGCATGCACTGGCTCTCCTTCCCAGAGAGGAGAGTGAAGGAAGGGTAGGAAAGCTTTTCAGTTCTTTTAGTTGAGCAAACTATTCTTTGATTTTAAGGACATCAAACAAACCTAGAAAAAACATTTTTTTTTTAAAAAAAACACAACTGTTTCAAAAACTTGTTAAGCTTCAGTGATTTTTAAAAAAAAAACTATTTTAATTTAAAGCATCATTAAGGATCATAATTTCCTGTTCCATATAAGACTACAGTAATGCTCAGCTGGGTCAAAGAATTCTAGGAGGAGCTCAAAGTACAAACAAGGACAAATCAAGGCATTTTTGTTTGTTCGTATTTAACTACAAGAATAAATCTAACTGTCCAGGCATTGTGAGGCCCTCAACTTTTGATGCAGAAATGAGAAATTATGTGCACAAAAATGGTAGGCTATGAAGTGACATCCACAAATCTGATGCTGGAAACAGAAGGTTGGGTTTCATCTTTTCTGGGCATGTGGCATGTTGCGAGATGTGTTTTGATCTTGTCGATAAGTCATACAGCTCAGTGTTCAGATTCACGTCTGGAGTTATTGCCTATGACTTTACAAACCAAGAGAGAATAACAGAATGAGGACTACTGTGGCTTAAGTTAGTAAATCCTCAGCTAGGACATTTTCAGATTTTTTTAAGAGGGCTTAATTTGGTACTGTGAAAGAGAGAAAAAAATGGAGACAAAGAATTTACCTGTTGTACTGACTTCTCAAAAATAACAAAATTTAGTAATTACTTGTCCAGGGTTTTCAGTTATCCAGTTTATAAAGAGCACTCAGAGCACTAATGAAGCCTCGCAGCACTGTGAATCAGATGTCTCCTTTTATCCCCTTTTTAAAGACAGTGAGATGCTGAGAACCCAAACATTGTGATCTAATCATCATTGTGATCTCTCCTCTAATCATCATCCTCTCCGGGCCTACATACAGTAGAAGAAATTAAGCAAATATTTCGTTGTGCCTGAACAGTGGTCACTTGAGAAAATGACATGTGTTTTCTAAGCTGTGCAGGGTTCTGTACGACCCTGTTGAGTACCTGACATGGATCTAAAGACTCACGATGCTCAGAAACACTAAACAGCTTTCCCGCTGCAAACATCATCTATCAAAGCTGTAATAAGGGCAACTTGCACGAATGACTTGAATACAATGGAAAGTCTGTAAGCTTCCACTGCCTCCGTGAAGTTGTTTCTAAAGTTGTTATAAAACAAAGGGTAGCTTTCCCTTTTATTGTCTTGCAAGGATCTCGTTGACTACTACAGACCTGAACTTTAACCTTGTAGGCTATTGTTCTTACCAAATTATAAAATATTTATGAGTGGCTAAAAGACACAGCCTGTTTTGTTTTCTTACAAGATTCTCACAGCAGAGTAAAGCGATCAAATTTTTACCCTAAATCGTGAGGGTTTATGACGTGAGGCATTCTGCAGCTAATGGTTGCACTTGTAAAAATAACAAAGGCAAAGCAATAAAGAACAAGATTTGCAAATCACATGAGGCCTCATCAAGTAGCGAATATCTTTGGAGGCGACTTGTAGTAATGAGAGAAGTCGGAGTGCCTTGACAACTTGCTGCCTTTGTTCCTCTTACAGGACAGTCCAATGCCCGTATATTAGACCTTGGTTAGCCCAGCTCTCTCTCAGACGGGTACCTTCCACATGTGCCTTAGCCCTGGTAAAAGCACAGGCTACGTGACATGACCTCTTTTCCTGTGCACATTTTAGCCTGGAGCCATTGCTCCAGCCTGTCTTAACTGATGACAGTCTTCCAGGTGCTGTTCTGATCTTAATCTTCTGGCTGAACCATAGGCCTACCATGGTAAGCTATAAATCTCCCCAGGTCACCGAGAAGTCTTCTGGTGTCATTTCTAATTGACCTCAGGGAAAAGAGACCAGCTTAGTTCATAATTTCCTAGGTTTACAGATTCACAGGCTGGCATTTCCAAAGTGGTGCTCGTGACTTTTCAGTAATAAATTACACTGAAAAGCCTACAGCTACAATAATTTATGATCTTTCTGCTGCTCTTAAAACACATGTTAATTGCAGGAAAAAATTATTTATAGAAAGTTTCAATGGAGTATTGGGGGGGAAAAAATAGCATTGGAAAGTCAGTGTTTTCTACTGAGTAAATTCTTTTGTATAAACATATTTAGAATTTTCTCCACAGTAGTAAGAAGAAATAGACTGCGGTATTGGAGGAAAAAGCCAACAGTGGCATAATGGTTCACTTTGCAGTATATTTCATGAAGCTTATTGCTGAATAGCGCTGCGTTTTTATGCTGTGGGTTTGACTGCTGGGGCTGGATCTTTGGTTGCACAGATCTGCCCAGCTCCAACAGTTCTTGTAAGTTGTGGTGGAGCTACCTCAGCTAAGAGGTCTCTCTCTAGGTGTAATAAGATGAAAGGATATAAGGAAATATTTCAACACCCAAAAGAAAAGCAGCTCTTGGTCAGTTTTACATGAACTGGTCTTTTGACAGAATAAGAAAACATTTTGCTCAATCCGTACTTTACCATACTTTACCGTACTTGAAATATAAGCAGGAGTTAGGAACCGATTCAAAGCTCATTGAAAGATTCCTGGTGACCTTGCTGTCAGCAAAACAAATAGTTACTTAATTGCTAAATAGGATTTTAGTTGTATCATTCAGAATTTTTTGCAAAGGGGGAATACAATTAATCTCAATTAAGGCATAATTTATTAGCACAAAGGCTAGGGAACATTAGGAACAATTTGCTATTAAAATCCTTTAATACAAGTCTGTCGTCTTTTTTCCTTCTACCAACGCTTTGAATACGCATGCATTTAAAATGAGTTAAATGCTGTTTTGATGTGGAATAACCCAATATTGTACTCCTTTAAATCTGAACAACAATTTCATACTTAGTCACAATTCCTGGAATTCCTGGAAAAAATCTGAAAATTGTTAACTCTGATTCGACCTAAATTTTCAGCTAACACTGCATAATGAATATCTTACTTTTTGCCCATTTTCCAGTGGTGTTCTGGGTTCAGTTACTGCTTCAGAGCTAATCCACAATTACATTATTTCATAATCTTTCCCAAATTCTTTGGAAACTCTTCCAGAAGGCTTCTTGGGAAAGCTGTACTGTGTAAACATTTCAAAAGTGAAACAAAAGAATTTTCTACCCATTTTTGAAGAACGAAATACTAAGCATAAACATGGTACTTTTACCTATTAAGTAAGAGTGAAGCAATTTGGAAGGCTGCCCTTTATCTGTTCTGGTTTTCAATATCAGTTTTATGGTATCTTTAAAAAGTAATTTAGCACCTTTCAAAAACACAGCACTTATTTCCTGATAGACAAATGAACTTTACTATTAGGTTTGTTTTGGGAAGAATGATTCATTTATTCAGTTCACTGCTACTGACTGGTTTTAATTTGTTACTGATTCCTTACGGATTGTCCAAGTCACAAGTTATTTCTTAAGAGTTGTGCCACTATTTAACTTGGCATTTCTGACCCAAGCTTAGCTCATACATGAAGCTGTGGATCTAAGACGCTTATATTAATCAGCATTCGGTCTAGTCTCATACTTGTGGATTACATTTATATTCCAACAACATAACTGGAATGGTCTAAGCAAGGCAAAAAATAAACACACTGAGCCAGGAAAAAATAAATTTCATCTTTCAGCCATCTTTCTGCTCTGTTTGGTCATCTTTCTTTTAACCAGTTAATTCTGTAACAAACTTGTCTCAGAGAAATGCACAGCGAGGACAAGTCATGATGTCCCCTGGGGCAGGGAGCGTGGCGTGGAACTAGCACGTCTGTGAAGATGTGGATCCATGTCATGCTCTGAAGTAAATGTCTGGTTCCTTCCAAATTCTACTCAGAGGGTTAGTCATAACCTTTCCACGCAATTTGAGTTTTTCAAAGTTAATTTCCTATAGTAATTGCTGTAAATACCTGCTTAATGTTAATACACTTACAGTATGCTTTTATCTGAAAGACACAGAAGTTTATCCTACCATGTTTCATAGCCCTTGTGAAGTCCTTGGTTATATCTGCTCAGCCTGTTTTTTCCTGTTAGGTTCTCTGACACCTATATGTGGAGTATTTAAGTAACAATGCAGAGAATAATTGGGAAGATTGTAGCCAGTCACTTGCTGTAACCGTCCCTTAATTTAAAAATTAATAAGGCAATTTAGCGAATTAGCGTAACAAAAAGAAAATGTAGTCTAGTCACATGCAGAAACACTAGTAGAGGTTGAGAAATAGTATGAATCTTAAGTAGCAAAATTAACAGTTAACTCCAAATGGATAACAAGAAAAGAGTTCTAGGAGTCAAGTGATTTCACTTACAGCTGTTTTCCAGCTAAGAAAACTGTTCCTCATTCCTTAATGGTTGATGATTCTCATACATGTGTATCTAGAAATAACACACACATCCTTACCACCATCAGCACCAGCTCTTCCTTTCTCTCTAATAATCTGTGCTCTGCTTCTTCTGAATTTACACCATTTCAAAGGTATCAAGACACCAAAGTAAGAGCATATTTAGTTGGATTACCAAAAAAATAGTCAACCTATTTAGGTACTCAGCTCACTTAGAAACAGGTCATTGTAGGCAGATTTGTCCCCTATCCCCACAAGCTGGAATCTACCTCCTGGAGACCAACATGCCGTGAATCCCAGGAGCCTTATCTGACAGTGCAGCTTAAGTGGCTTGCTATGGCTAAATCCCAGTTTGAGAGAAAAAGGTGTTTTCCCATGAAAAAGATAAATGAGTGTTGGGTTAAATCACCGATGCTACTATTTAGTGCTGTCAAGGAATGATCCAACCTGAGTTTCTGTGTTATTTTAATGACAAGATCATTTTCCTACACTTAAAAAGTTGCTGGCAATCCCCTCAGTGTGTATTACTTTTCACCCAAACTCACTTTAGCTGTGTGGGTTGAATTCAGGCTGCAGTCCTTGAAGCTTTGCATCATCCCTATCAACGTGCTTAGCTGTACAGATGGAAACTCCTATGTTGGCATATGTGTACATGCATGCACAGCCGGCTAGAGGTCTGACCTCTCCTCTTCCAAGATTTAAGGGCTGCAAAGAAAATTCTCTCTAAGGAGTAAACGTAATGACGTTTTGATCCCTTGAGAAATGCTGTCATAACCCTGCCTAGAGTCTCACACTGTTTGGCTTTTGGGTTTAGCTCTGGCATTCTTGAAGATTAATAAGCATAATGTTGCTGAAATTACTCTGCCAGTGTAATGTTACCTGAACAAAGCGTTACGTAGTTGAGTAATGAAGATGAAATGACGGCTTTGGGAGAAGCACATGCTACAAATTGCACAATGTTTTAGAAAAAGGCCTATTTCAGCTTTGTTCCGCCAGTGGACTTTTGACTTCTTTCTGCTTCAAATCGTTTCCTAGCTAGCGAGCCACAGATAAGTGCATAACAAAATTGCACAGAGTGTTCCTGAATAGTGGGACAGAAAAGGGAAGTACAATAGAGAAGTAAATTGGAAATGCACTTATGTGTTCATTGACAGATATACCTCTGTAGCACAAGCCCGGTATGTACTGTAAAGCATAAAGGCATTTATCCAAGCTCAAAGCTCATGCTGGTGCAAAAACCAGAAAAATAGTGTTTATCTCAAGTTCAGAACATTGAATTCTCATTTTTATGATGGCTTTTAGTGAGTAAGTTAATCAACCTGCAGTAATTCCACTTAAGCCAACTGGAGTCACTCTGGACTTAAAATACTGGAATACTTTAAAAGAAGACTTTTAACTATAATGCCTACTGCAGAAACTGGTGAACATTCATTCATAGGGGTTTTTTAATATCTAATAATGCTTGCAAAAAAAAGGTGAAAAATATCTTAGCGCACACTAGGTTGATGAAAGTCTATATTTATTCCTATCTACTGGGGTTTTTTTAGGATATAGGAGCTGTCTCAGCTTTCCACTACCTTTATTCTTTGTAAGTCACATGAGATTTTTTGTTACTGTATTGCATAGGTACTCCTAAAAAAAAAAAGTAGTGTGCAAAACTGAACCTGCCAATTATCTCTAAGAAACTTAACACAAGAGACTTGTTTGTAAATGTTATGAATGGTACTCAATGAAAACTTTGTTTGATTTCACTTGTGTTTAGTATAATTTGTTCTGCTCTAGGGCATCCTGAGAATAGGAGATTGTACGCAAATGAATACTGAGTGAAGCAAAGATCATTAAGAGAGGAACTGGGGGGGAACCACACATGCTGGACACAATTATGTGTGTGTGTTATATTATGCTATCTTGGACACATCAGCACTGACTGCTTTGTTCCTTAGAATGACCTTTGATCGAGAGAGACTGCATGTGTCTTTGGTCATTCCCACATCCTAGGCTACTGTAGATGAAGGGAATTTCTGTGGTGTCTTAACTATAATCTCACTGGGAGCTGCCTCATTGTGTGCAAACACTCTGGTAGATGTCTGCCTTGTTGGGAGTTTACAATTGGAGGAAAGGATGGTGGCATTACCTCAAGCATACTAGGCATTGTGCCAGTGTAACTGAGCAGATGGTGACCCATGGGTCATGGGACTATATTTCTGAGATAGATGGGAAAGGAAATTCTACAGTTTGCAGACCAGATGGAGAGTTCTCACAGAGCTGGTTATAAGGAGGGTATCTACACGTATGTGTGTGTGTGTGTAAGAGAATGTTGAATCAGAGTAAAATAGCAAGTGGATATTATTAAATGTAGGAAGAAAAACTTATCAATGGCTTTTACACAAGAGGATGTCAAGTAATAAAGGTATTTTACATGGCTGTTAAATGCATCATTCACAAGTTTCCTGCTAGTTTCTGTAGTTCACTCCTGTTTTCACTATATAGCATTTGAATTACTTCTGTGTAAAATATCTGTAATTAAAAAAACCCTATTGTTCTTATTCCAAAAAGATAAGTGATTTACTTTCTCTCTAGTATTCACTTTATCCAGATTTTTCTTTCAAAGTGGTTTTTTTTCCAGATAAATTACTTTTTTTTTTTTTTTTTTTACAAAGTGGGTACCAGGTGCAAAGTTTTTTTACCGAAAGTTATATTCTCCGTCTGCCAGAATTGCCTTCTTTCTCCCATTATTATTTCTTGAAGGCTTTGGGGGGCTTTTAGTTGTGTCACTTGAAGGAAGCTTGCAAAGCAAAACAGATATTTCTCAAGTAGTAGAGAGAGCTCTGGCTGCCAAATATCAACATTTGTGTAGACTTCATTTGCAGGTTATTTGCACATTGAAAAAAATTGCTGCTATATTGATCTGAAAATATAGAAAGCATTTGATCTCTGGAAACAGAGTATATGCTTCACTAGCAGGACTAATAAGTGTCTGACAGATTTTGTGTGTCATGCAATAATATATGCATCACTAAAGGAAGAGAGGGGTTTTTTCTGAGAAATTTCCTTTGATTCTCTTTTAATAAATCCATCTGCCAGTACATAATCCATAAGCCATTCCAGGAAGGAAAAATCAGTTGTAGGTTCTCTTTCGCAGGATGGCAATTACATATAAATCAATGCCAAGAACGTCCTCCTGGTCTCTCTGCAATGATTGTGGCTACAGGAAAGGGCAGTTATTGTGCATTGTTCAGAATAAAAAAATGAAAAGTCTTGAGCTCTTTTTGGTTTGTGATTTGTTTTCCACCTTGAATTTAACTTTTAAAGAAAACAGTTCAAGAGGAGCCCAAGCAACCCTTTAAAGAATGAGGAGCATAAAAGTAATAAATATCTTCAGAAACATAAACCATATGATAAGCCATAAAGTTCTGGTTGCTGTTACATTTCATCCTCAATCTAAACAAGTGAGGTAACTGCAGATAGCGTTAACTGTGCTTCCAAGTCATTAAAAAAGTATATACAATAAAGGAACTACAAGAACAGTATTTGCAATGGGAACTACTGAAAGATATTGTCTAGAGAACTTTGTGTTTCCTTCAGTTTCCTTAGAGGCCAATATTCACTCAGAGTTGCATATGTTAACATCTTTTATTTGAAGAGCATAACAATAATTTTTCACCATTGTTTTCATTTTTCTCATGAATTTTAATGGTATTTAACCCTAACCCTCAAAGGTAGCTCTGCACCCTTTAAACTCAATGCAGTGGTTAAAAGCTTTATGGGCAGTTGTAGAACTGGAGTCATCTCCATTCAGTTTTGTTTGTACTGAGCAAAGTTGTGAAGAGGGAAATGTGGTTTCACTCCTCCCAAGTGAGTGCTTTAAATACTCTGCAAGTGGTAGGATCGCAGGATCCACCTTTTCAAAGCAAAGGTCTGGGCAAGGTTTCATCCAGTAGTCACGTCCTTAACACTAGACACCTTTGGAGAGGTCTACCTGCGAATCTGTAGATGCCTATCTCTGGGGCAGTATCAGAACATACTGTGGCAGTCCATGTGGCAACCTTTTAGGCAGGTGGGTGACATTTATGGGCAGAAACTTGCATATCTACGTAGTTATGTTCCTCTGAGGTAAGAAAACACATCACTATTTGAGATCAAGATGCTTAAAGAGGTGTTAGGTACCTGTCTCTTTGTGCCTGTGTCTCTAATACCAAGGCCCCAAGTAGTGAAGCACACTTTTACGCAGGAGTGGTCTCACTAACCTAAATGAGACTACTCATGTGCTTATAAGTTAGACATATGTTAAACTGCTTGGTTGAACTGGGGCCCAGATTTCTATTTTTATGGAAAATTCATGTGCAAACAGTAATAGCATAATTAATCTCTTTTCATGAAGTGTTGGTTTTAATAATTTTGCTTAGGACTTATTGTGCGTAGTACTTTTCATCTTCAAGGCCTTTTACAAACATCAGCACAGGGATTTAAATTGGGTGTATGATTGTGGGAATTGCACAGTCTTATATTTGACTTTGCAATTCTGTGCCTCCACGTTCTTGGCAGGAGGCTCTTGCCATGCAGCTGGGCTGGCTGAACCAGGAACCTTGGCTCTGTCTCCACTTAGCACCTTGGCAAATTATCTCCCAGGTGGAATTCTGGAGACTGTAAGTGGTTTCAAAGCCTCTTCCAGATCCAGATTTTGAAACTAATGACTTCATTCACCACTGAGTGAAGCGGAGGTGGTGGTGTAGGCTGTATTTGGCATGTTTGGCTCTTATCCTTTCCTTCTCTTCACTGCAAGCTACTCGGAAGCGGGGTACGCACATACGGCAAAGTTGCATTTAAGATGCAGGCACAATTCTTGTTGGCTTCAGAAATGCTTGACGTATGTGCTCAGGTCTGAGTGCTGCCTGTATATTAACTTATCACAGCATTTATGTCAACATGTAGGTTCTCAGCATCTGATGATGGAGGGCTAATTGCAAACATGTTGCTGAGACATGAGAAGTGTTTGGGGTATGGTGATGCTGACCATTGATTTAAGTCATGATGCTACCATGCAGAACATTTTACTGTACAGAAGGCTGGGTTGCAGAGATCCTTGAGTTTTCTTCAAGGACTGGAGAAAGCCCAGTTGTTCTGCAGTTTGGGTAGCTTGCCTGCTTGGAGTGGGGCTTCTTATTCTTCCATGTATCTGACGAGGTCCAGGCCTTGCTATTGGTGTGACCTTCGTTTTCTCTCTGTAAATCTCAGTAGTAGCAGCTAGGTGGGAGAGTATAGTATTTTTTAAAATTTTATTTTATTTTCCATGAAGAAAAATTCCTTAAAAGTATTTTGTTTTACACAGTGTTGTCAGCAAAAGGGCTCCTCCTACTGTTACAATTTCCTTTTCAAAGGCAAGATGCTCAAGGTATTTGCTTGTTTCCCTTTCAGAGGAAAAATTCACATCAGTTCATGTTGCAGAAGAGAAATTACTGTCTTTTCCCATTTTCCTATTCCTGACTTGAGATAAATTGTATTTTAGAGAAAAGGACCATTTTTTATGTGGGTGGCTCTATAAAAAACTTGAGCAGATTGCTGTCTGTGACACCAGTCTCCTTAACTGTGTTGTGTATTTACTGATGGTTCCCTTGGAAGATACAGAACTCAATTGAAATATGGGGAAAGGACTCTTATGCTGCCCAGCAGCCTTCTTAGGTGATGACACTGCCCAGTCCTGCTTTTTCTCTTCACTGTTCCTGGAGTTAAATAAGATGTTTAACTAGTGCTGTGGTCAAGCTAACACATTTCAAATGCATGAAATGAATCAAAATATCATATGAGGGAAGGGAGTAATTAGAGTTTCAAACAGGGTGAGCCTGTAAAAAGATGAGCTCCAGGTTATAGGTGGTCTTGGATTTAATGGTGTGCTAGCGTTCGTCGCTAATGTGTATGCCACTGCACTGTGCTTAAGTGATATACGTGGGAACTCCTGCAAGATCCTCTTCACATAACAAATAAGCCGCTAGAAATTCTTTGAAGGATCACACCCTTTAAATAAAAGTATTGCCTCATTAGGAATATCAGAAAATAGAGAGTCTGAACAGAGATGAAAATGGAGCTGTGACTTAACAGTTGAAAAGAAAATCTAATTAGTCTGGTATTTTAAAGTTTTAACAGGGAGCCATAAAAAAGATGGATTGGAATGAAGAAATTTGTTGTAAAGAAAATACTAGATAGTGACAAAAGCCCAATTTATTAACACTCCATGATGTGGAAACAATGAAAAAGGCATTAATTACTTTACTACTACTTATTTTGCACCGTTGCCCAAAGTAATTGGTTTATTGACCTCTCTTTAATCCTGAATAGTTCTAAAAATCTAGTTCCACTGGTGAAAATTAAGTTCTGTGAAGGACTGTAGGTCTACGTGTTCTGTCCTATCCTACTTTGAGTATAAGAGATACATTGCTTCAAACATATCTGACTATATGTGGTGGGTAGGATATCTGTATGTTCTCTGTGTCCTAGATCTGTGTATGCAGACATTGATTTTCAATCAGCGCTAGGGATATTTTATTTTTTAAAGAAGTGGCTATAATAAGATGTACTTGGTATGCTCTTCTACTCCAAGTTTAATTTCAAGTATCTCTAAGTACATACTCCTAATAATTAATTCCTGGAAGGAATTTCATCATTTATAGTTTTCATAAAGATGCCCCTCCACATCTCCAGACTCCTGCAAGGGAGTACATACAACACTTTGAAAACACATGTGTTTGGCTGTAATTTATTTTTTTAGATGTATTCCTTTTTGTAAATAGTTTGAATCTTTCACGCTTAGGATATATATATATATGTATATATTATTTATAAAGCATTTTTTCACTCCGTATCTTTGGCTATGTGGAGGCAGAAAATTAAATTAAATGTCACCAAGAAATGGAGGTATGGAAGTGTCTGGAATAACTTTGGATTCAAATTCAAGATGCGCAAAATCAATAGTTTTTTTCTTCTGGGAAAGTTTTAGCAGGTATAAGATTTTTAGTACATTTCTGTGCTTGAGGAAGAGCTGAACAAACTATTTCAGCTTATTTACATTGATAAATGATGTCAGCCTTGAACCACTGACATGTTTCATGGAAGCTGGCGTTCAGGTACCACTCGTCCGTATTTTACATAGCCAGGTGGATAGTTGTGTGATAGTCACCAGGTTGTATGATTGCTTTAGTATCCTATTGTTTTGTTATTGCTTAGCTCTATATTGATTAGCAATTTGTGACTGAAGAATTTTTTTTTTACTAAGTTTACCATAAAAATCTTGTTTGTTTATTTGTCATTGTCATAATGAACAAGCACATGGACTTTAATGACTATCTTTGGGGTATCAGTCTTGATATACACCCAAAAGACAGATGATGAATAGCGAACAAGTAATTTTGGTTTCTGTTTTGTTTGGAATGTATTAAGGACAGAAAAGTTCATGATTAACAGCTGGAAGTGGGTGAAACCTATATGGAAATCAATGTAATTACAGTAGACAAGTGGTCAAGGATTGCCCCGTTAGTATGTCCAAGTAGGAAGGCAGTTGGTACAACGCAGTGTGTAACGCTGCTGTATGCAAGGCTAGATTTGATCTACAAAGTCAGTAAAATTCAGTATACTGACACTTTCAGCTACAGAAAAAACAGCGCATATCAAAGCAGCAGTATAACGGTTCTCTGAATTTTTTTTTTTAATATCTTGCACTCAAAATAGGACACTTTATACAGGCTGTTTTAAACTTGTTTCCCTAAAGAAATGAACTGTATAGCCAAGCGTCTATCAAGTAAGTCTGTTCATGTGCTCGAATATCTTCCTGAATTGTTTTCTCTCGACTCAAGCAGCTCTCAGTTGTCTTTTCTCCACTCCTTCCTTTCTCATCCTGTTTCCCTGGCTTTTGTTCCTTGTGGCTGGGCATTGGGCTCCTGCCCCACCTGCGGATGGGACTGCATCATCTCCTTCCAGGTTACTCAATAACCATTCGTACTCTTTACCTTCATTAGGAGACTCCTGCCTTCAGGCATCTGTTTGCTTTTTCTGGCTTATAGTATCCATATAAAACAGTGATGTAACTTTATCATGAGAAATACAAACGGTCCTCACGCCTGTCAAGGTTCAGCCGATTAGAAAATTTGCCTAAATGTAATGCATAATCCATAAATGTTCAAAAAAGGTCAGTTAAAAGGTGAGGTTGACTAGACTGCAAAATCTCAAATTTGCTTTGGAGAACCTTGTCATATATGTTTTACTTCATTTACTTCAGATGTTTAGAGAAGAATATCAGAAGGTGCTTAGTGCTTTCAGGTCTCTTGGAGTGTGTTTCCTGACCAGGTTCCTGTCTGCATTACTTGGATATATTAATGAGATATTTTGTTATAAATCTGTAGGACAGACAAGTACTTGTAAAGAGAGAGAATTGAGTCTACTTATGTACTTGAAAAGTTACAAGAGAAAAAATTGTTTTCTTGCATTATTTGATGAGATGAGCTGGAGAAGCTGCCTGTTTATATTTGCTTGGGGGTTTATTACTGAGTTGTTTATATATTAAATTGACATTTAACATTATTGAAACTGTGGTCAGTCTTTCTTCACTCCCTTGTGGGGGGGGGGGAAAAAAAAGGTTAAAACTGTTTCAAAGCTAGAGGAGCTTTTTTGGATGTGTGACCTTTAGTCTTCATGATGGTAGCTGTTAGCTCCATATGCCTTCTCTCTGGCTTCTGTCATGCAGGGCTCTTAGAAAAGAAACAATCAATTTTGTTTGCTATTCAAACTGAACACTTGGGTAAACTATTTAGCTATGATCTTCATGTATCCTTTACTAAAGGGTAGGGAGGACTTTATCCAGGAACGCTGTTCTTAGTGTAAGTAAATTGCTATCATGTTTCAGAGTAGCTAAGCACTGGATTTTCCTACTGAGTATTCCTCCAGAAACATTCACACACTGCATTTTATTGTCTACAGAAGATAAGCTATTCTTGAACAGTATTAAAAATAAAAGTGGTTTCAGGTTGGGATTGGGGGAGGAGTGTAAGTAATAATGTTAGATGCAGAATTTCCACCCTGTGTGTAAGGGATGCAGTGAATTAAGTTTTTTTTAGTGTGCCTAACTCTTCAAATCGGCACCACAGCATCAGAACGAGACTGGTGTTCCTACAGTCTCATATATTCCTCCCCCAGATCCCTGGTGAAAGCAGTGCGTGTTACTGCATTAATGTATTATTATTTTTATTTCAAGTGTAGCTCTGCTGGTTGTTGGAGGCAGCCTTTTCTGTGCAGAAATTTTTAGAGCATAATAAAGCTTTCATTCATGAGGAGGGAACCTGATGTTTACTTTTTTTGGCAGAATTCACCAATCGCTCACCAGTAAATCTAAAGTAAAAGCAGACGCGTACAGATACTGAAGTGCCTCCTATACCCACTGTGACTGGGTGCCTGGGGAAACTGGTCGTAGCATGAGCGAAGGTAGTTGGCTTCAATTTGGACCGAGCTGCTCAGAAGTAACAGTCACTCCCGTGCGATGCTGACAAGGGATCTATGTGACGTTAATCCGGTTTACAAGGTGACAGGTGCTCTTACCTCACCAGCTCAAGGGTGCGTACGCATCCCTGCACCGACCACTTGACAGAGAAGCTGAGGCCAAAACACACACAGAAACCGGCCTAATTTTCCTTTAAAATGTGTTCCTGAGAAACAGCAAGAGGACAAAGAAAGGATGAATTAAGTAAACAGTAGAATTCCTGTTCTCATTTTATGCGGAAGAAATGGGGCTTGTGCTTTTTTTTTAGTGCTGTGAATCAACATCTGTTTCAAAAAACTTCACCACTGAAGGATGGAAGAATACCCAGTCGACTTCAAAGCAGAGATACCCCTAACTACAAAAAAATAAATAGAAACAGTTCCTGACCATAAGGATGTTTGAAATCTCAGCTTGAACTTTGCAGATCTCAGTATCTAAGTAAGCCCCAGAATTCCGAATTTATTGCAATCCAGACACATGCTCTACTGTTAATTCTTGCATATAAAATTTTGAGTTTATCGGTATAAATTCAGAGGATAATCTGCTTTTCTTTAGTTCAAAGCAGTTTACCATTTAGAAATTTGAGGTAAGAAAAATGTTTGGCCATGCACATCTCATTGTACAAAGAGAAATTTCTCTGTCACATTCTTCAGCGTTTTGTCTTCTCTGGTCACTCAGGAAACTAGCATCTCCTGAGTCGACTCATTTCTGCTCCCTGCCCCATCTGGGTACTAACACCCTTCTGCTGTCCTGGCTCTGAAAACACTCCACAGAATTTCAGACCAAAATAATATAATCCTTTCATATTAGTGAGTGCATCACAGCACATCACCACCTCACAGTGAACCATTGGTTTGATAACATCTTTTAAAGAGATTCTAAAACCCAACAAAGAGAAGAATTTTCTCTCTGTTAATGAGTTTAGTGGTAGCTAAGCTTGTTAGGAAGACTTTCAGATGATTTTGTAAATAGTAAGGCTTTAAAAGAAAAATGTCTACTAAGCTGTTCTAGATTCCATCCAACAAAGAGACTGTATCGTTCGTTTCAAAATGTAAATGTTTTTTGTCTCTTTGCCTTCATTTTGGCCAAGCAATTGCATATAAGTCATCTCAGTGCAGCCATTATTTATAGTTAATAATCTCCTTTAGCTGCCAAACCGAAACTAGATCTCCTTCACTCCTGAGCTGAAAGCGCTTTTCTTTCTACAATGTGCTGGAAATGTGCCAGTTTACCAGTTCCATTAACTTAATGAGGTCTGACAGCCTGCAGCAAATTTTCTCATAATCTCTCCTGGATTTAAATTTGGTGCTGCACAAACAACTGAGCACGACTAAGTAGTTGCTTTTTAACTCTATATATTCTAAGCAAAATTCCTTACACATCTAATATACAGAGCAGGCTTGAGTCTTTCTTTTTTGTGGGCAGTTTTTTAATCACACAGCAATTCTTAAATTTACTGATTAACTTACTTTTTAATCTTAACAATCATCTGAATGCTGTATTTGTGTTGACCTCTTAAAAATCAGTATTAAATCTTAAAGTGATTTAAGTGTAATTGATTTCAAGTGTAGTACTGTTGGTGGTGGGAGAAGGATGGTATTTATTTATTTTTATAATACACCTGAATGGTTATATGAGCTGTGAGGTTATGTCATGATTTTCACAGACTAATAAATAATCACTATTATAAGGTCAACAGTAGTTTTAATGCAAGGTTAATCCTTAGCTTCTGTTTCCTAATACTTCCAATGATTACTGTTCACTAAAGGCTGTAGTATGTTACTAAATTCACAAGAAATGGAATTGCTTGGCAAATGAAGTGGTACAAAAGTAAAATCAATCTTTCTTTTGCTTGAATTCTCCCTTCCTACCGGTGACAGCGATATGCTGAAGGCAAAGCTGAAAAAACAGGATTATTACTCATTGCAAGAATAGTGGGTTCTTATTTGTATTTTTTTAGTACATCAAATTTCCATAGATATGGTAAACCACTCCAAATTTAACAGCATGGGATTGTAATAGGAAATTGCTGGGAACAAAGGTTGATCTGAATTAAAAATTGCCAAGGGTATGTCCCTTTGCTGTATTAAGTTTTTACTTGCACCGGCATTTTGCAAGAAGCTACAAATTTTGTCTTGAAGTGCTTTGGACATTACAAGACCTCAATACTTGGGGTAGAAGGTGTATCAGAGGAATCTTAAATTTGAAAGTTAAGATGCCAGAGTGCCTCAAGCGAAAACATGCCATCTCACACTGCCTCTTTATCTGGAGGGTCTTCTTGCATGGGCTTCGTATATTCTGTATATTATCACTATATTTGCAAGTATTAACTTCACCCTATAAATATTATCAGGCTGAATATTTGTACCTCAAGCACAGTCCACAGTCTTTTGGCTAATGTCAAGTTCTGCAAAAGGAAAGTGTTAGTCCTCTATTTAATCTGGTTTTTCCTAATACAGTTTTTTCAGTGGGCTGTGTCCGGTTTACAAGAGGGCAAAAAAACTTTAGGCCTCATCCTTAAAAAATCTTACAAGGGTGCTTTGCCTCGCATGAGGTATTGCCCAGTGCACTCAATGGAACTGTTCGTATATTCATAGCAACATGGAATTGCACCTGCAAGATCTTTTTAGTTAAGGTAGAATATTTTTTGTTTCTGGCTCCTGGAGAGACTCTTTCTCGTATAAATGCATCAAGTTTTTGTGCGTGCAAACTCCATGGAAAATTTAAATGACTGTTGATACTTAGGTAACAAAACAGTCCAAATTAGTCAAAGTTAAAAATTTAAAAATTCAACGTACATGAATAACGTTGTATGGAATGAGTATTAACATCTTGCTCTTCAGACTGGGAGCCACGTTTTAATAGAGCGAGCGGGGAAGGCACCTGCATGCAGCTCCCCAGCTTTAATCCTGCTCTTCCTCAGCCAGTGCTAAATGCATGGCTAAAAGTAGGCTGGGACCCGTTTTTCTATCTTTTTATGTGGGTCAACACTCATGGCTTTTTATGACCAGTCTCATCATGTCTGTTTTGAGTCATTTCATCGGTTCAAGTCCCAGCTCCTTAAGACAATTGATTTGTAATTTCCCATGAAGAAGTCGTTGAAAGAAAACATTGAGTTTACCCTAATGCTTTAAATGCCGGAAACGCTTCTTTTTCTTTTTTCTTCTTTAAGAGGAAATAAATCACATCGTTTGGAGCCCCATACATGTCTGATTCCAACATGCTGACAGTATGGTCATTTACAAAAGGTTTTAATTTTATGTTCCTCAGTCTTCCCAGTAATTTTTTTTTTTCCTCTCAGCCAAGATCTTTCTGGAGTCCCTGAACATACTTGGTAGAGCTTAATGTGAGGGTTTAAACACTATTATGTATTTTGTTGCTGTTGCGATGCCTTGTGCTCCCTTAAGCAAGTGCATTGCACAGTCTGGGGAAAAGGAAATTTTAGGTGTGTAGAGGGAGATGGAGGGACTTTGTTGTCTTGCTGAAGCATTGAACAGTCTTGTAGCAAGGCCGGATGTTTCTTGCTATATTTCTTAAAATGTTCTGTCCAATTACTCGTATTAGCTCAGCTGAATACAAGTTTCTTGACGTGATTGCAGATAAAGTGAAATACTAAAAGAATGAAACCATTGTTCAGGACACGTACCCTTGAGACAGGCAGGTACTGTTAAGTCTGCATGAACATCAACATAGCAAGAGCGTGTGGCCAAACAGTGTTTAATGTCACCTATATATCAGTCAATTCTGCTCTGGACTAATGAACTTAGACTATACCGTTCATTTATTTTTAACATCAGTGAGCGCAGTGATGCTGTGTTCCTGGTAATGGCCCTGTTTTTGTAAAAACAGTCATTTTAGGAAAATGCATTGATTTTCTGCATGGAACAGAAAATTTAAAGGGACATCTGTATAATTGCAAAGCTTAGTTAAGAAAACTAAATTAAATACAAAAAATGATCAATGGAAGTGAAATGTGAATAGAGGTGTTAATAGAAGAGAAAATTAGCAGCTATAGAGAAATCTTTCTAAAATCTCTTTTTTGTTTTAATACAAGTTTTGCATTCTTGTTTTGTCACTGTGCTATAAATGGTCACACAAATGTTGCCATTCATAGGCACAGAAAGGGGTAGGAGAGCTGGGGACTGAGAAAATCTGTTGTACAGGCAGGTTTGAGAGCAAATGCAATGGTGCACTTGGCTTTTGCTCTAACCATAAACCAGGGCTTTCTTCCTGTGCAGACGACTGCTTGTTCTTTGTGTCGTTATAAGCAGAGATGCCTGAATATGTTATGGCTGACTATTGATATGTATCTTATCATAAATTGGGAAATTACCTGTTTTATGTTTGTGCATGTGTGCGTTGCGTGTACAATGTTTTCTTTGCACTTTAATTCATTGTACTGCTAGGAAGTGTGGGGCTAGAAAAATGTTAGTTCACCAGTATATACCTCCCTCTTTTTTTCCTCCTGTTCTCATTCTTGTTTGGTATTTCAAAAAAAAAAAGGAAGGTGTTCAAATAATTTCCTGGGACTCAGAATTTTTTGCTTTGCCAGAGGCTTCATGTGTAACCTTGGACAAGTTGCTTAATATACCACATTTTGGCAGGGGTCTGGAAAAATATGGTTATGCGAAACAAGAAAGTATTTGTTTATGTTTTCTTAAATGAGAGATCCCCATAATATATCTACCAAAAAAGTCAGGCACAGAAACTTCTAATGAACCCTTAATTTGTAAGCATCTTTTAATAGGATTAAATTATCCTCACCAGCAGATCTGGGTACTTCTAAGAAACTGCACTTTAACTTTTCAGAGACAACCTCAGCAGATGTTCAGGCAGTTCTCCAGGTATCTAAAGATAATAGAAGGAATTCCAACCCACTGATGTCAATAGCAAAACTTTTATTGACTTCAGTAGGCCAAGACTGTACCCCATCACAGATCTGTGCTAACCCTTGTGAAAGAGCAGCTCTCCGCAAATGGATGAAGATGAGAAATAATTTTAGAGCACATCCTCTTGTATTACGACCCCTTTGCCTTTTATGTTCTCTTCAAGAACTGGTGTGAATGCATAATTGAACACCTAACTTTAAGATGTGTGAGAAAAACAAAGCATAAATGCTCTTTCTGGACATGCCCTTTGTTCTTTTTCACTCACAGGTGATTTTTACATTTGATACTTCTTGAACGCTGATTTGCGCACTGGCAATGCCAGCACCTATATTGTCATTTTTCCTGTTTAAAGATAGATACCACCATGCTGGAAAACTTTCCTGAGCTTCCAAGAACTATTCTATCTTTTCTAAGCACGCTTTTTTAATAAAAAATTCATTACCTTTGTAAAGTGTTTGAAGTCTTGAGAAAAGAGAGAGCATGTTCCTGTTGGATTCAGAAAAAAACTATGTGCTTTCAGGTCGAAAGTTCTCATGTTCAGTCCTTGTTGCCAATTATCTACTTAGGTGAGAGTACGTTACAAAAACTAAACAATTATATTACAATCCACAAGTTTTGGTTTAAGGCCGTCTTAGTAACTTAGTAACATATATGAGTAACACATAATAGGGCAGGTTTTTTATTCCAGTGGATTCATACCCGTTGTTTTAGCTATCTCAGATTCCCTGAATTGCCACTGGATGCAGGATACATGGACTTCTGTCATTTGGGCCTTCGAGTTAGATGTCTGCTAACTAGATGCTTTGTTTTTAAGTGCAAAGGCACCTGATCCTTACACGTTGGTCCTGTATGTAAAATCCTTGCAAGAATCATCAGACTCAGAAGGGCCTGACCTCATTTACAGGATACAGCGTTTCCTCCGTTTCGCATTCCGCATCTTTTCTCCTTCAAACCAACTGCTTCAATATTCTCCTCACCTGAAAAAAAAGTGAACTAAACCTGTAGTTCAATAGAAGCACTCTGACAATAATCGAGCAAATATGTATGAATTTTATATACACACAGAGAGGAAGAAAATTAAGCTATTTTTCTGTTAAAAGTGTGAGGATTCTGCTACTGATAACTCATTTTGTGGTGTACTCTTCAACACGGAAGGAAGTGGGATTCCATTTTTTATATAGAAGTTCATGTTTATGAAATTCAAAATAATAAACCATTGGAAAACTAGAGTTTTTTAGCCTTATTGCTAAGTCAATATGGTAAAGGACTGTCCAGATATAGTTTGAACATTTGTGATGCAGATTTCATTATTTAAGAAATGCCCATTATTGTAATTGAAGGTGAACTTTTACAGTGCTTTGCTTTAGTAATTTCAAGTATTAGAATAAAAACAAGCTTTGGGACAGCTCTTTGTACTATAAAAAACTGTCTTTAGCCCGTTAGCACTTCAATTTTATCTGAATGTCAATCTTAAACGGCAAGTATTGTTTAAGGACCATGCAGTTCCTGTTCAATAATACACATCATAACAGCATTCACTTCAGCTTAGATTCAGGAAAATGTTCTAATATGAAAAATAATTTAGGATTTTAATTTGGCCTTTATTATAGGCCTGACTGCAACCAAATAATTGTCCTAATAGCCTGATATTAATGTGTCCCTCGGAAGCAGCAGCCAGAGGTGTCAGCACAGGCTGCTGTGTAGTATAAAACATTTCAGGACATTCCATACCCCTGGAGAAAAAAGGAACTACATGAAAAAAAACAGCACAAATTCAATTTAGTCACCTAATTAGGCAAATATAAATGATTTGTTTGTTGTAGCTCCGTTTTATCTGGGTTATGTATGCGTACACATAGACAACGCATGTAAATACTGTTCAAAAGAGAATATTTAAATGTAGAAAATAGAGAGGAAAGTATATTTAGGTATATTTAGACTTGCACTTAAACCTAGGCAGAGGCTGTCTTGTTACAGGACAAACAATACCACTTTGATAATCCGTTCTAGAGAACAATGTCATCTTAGTCTTCTCAATAAAATTAGCAATGGATAAACATTTGGAGTAAAGATTGTCTCATATGGAATCTCTCAGACTCATCCAAATCTCATGAGTTTTCAAACTGGGTCATGAAAGTCTTGTGGAAAAAGAGTTTGAGCTGATTTTTTGGTTGTTTGTTTTTTCCTGCTTCCAATTCACACTGGAAATTCTGTGAAAATGTTCTTTATTGTGGCATTTCATCATTGGCGTTTTAGGTCTTGGCTTGCAAACAGGAAAAATAGTATGAAGAAAAGATATTTAAGCTTTTTAAAATGTGAAAAGTCCAAGACTTTTCCAAAGACCAAACCATTGGTTTCTGGTTCAATCTGAGATTAAGTGAAATTATTTCTGTTTCAAGACCGGACTTTTATAGGTACAAGGCAACTCTGAGACAGATGGACAATCACTAGGATTTGCCTAAAGTGTTTTGTTGTCTGCCTACATCTTTAGGAATTTATTTCGTATGTATAAAAAAATCCAGTGTGACTAAGAAGCGCTACGGGCTGAAATTCTCAGTTGCAAAAAGCAGGTTTGCCTTGAGTGTTAAGCCCTGCCGTTCTTAAGAGATGTAACTTCTCATAGGTCTCACGCTGGCATTGCTACAGGGATGAATTTCCCACGGGACGAGCAGCAGTCACAACTCCGCAGAGCTGCTTGCCAACAGACCTGGCTTGAAAAAAGTCATCTTCGTGTCCCTGACCTCTGAAACGCACAACGGAGTCGCCGTGTCGTGCACGTTGCCGTCAGGCGTTTCCTGCCCACGAGGAGCTGGCTGTGCCTGGCTCTGCCTTTCTGCGTAAGCCAGCAAACAAACATTGATTTTTAACAGGTTCCCATTACGGCACTCCGGGGTGGAGTCTCTCCGCCTGTAGTCACCTTCTCCGTTACCCAAACTTGTCTGGTTTGGGTTGAATTTCAAGCAGTTTTTCAAAGCTTGTTTTCCCTTGCGTTCTGACCAGGCTGTTGGTTCATATTTAAAACGGCATTAATGATGTGACATTAACTCTTATGATAACCTGGTAGTTGCTTACTAGAGGATATTGCGTAGTATTTTAAGTGGATTTCGGGATACATGAATTGTTCGTCAGCAAATCTCCAGGAAAATCAATACAAACTGAGAAGTGCTGGGAGAAAAGGCAACTTTGATTTTCTTCTAATGCTTGTTCTTTCTTCTGTATTCTAAAAGCCTTGCAAAACTTGAGTGATAAAAATATGTAGGGGAAAAGAAGGGGGGTGCAATATCCCATGCACTTGCACTTTTGAGTGTGGAGAAGCCTAGATCCTCATAATTACCTGTTTGCACGAATGTCATTCAGGCTGCGATCTCAGTGGATTAATCCAGCGAGAGTATGCTTTCATAAATTGGAAGGAGAGCAAAATAATACTAATAAAAAGGGCATATGAGGCGGGAGAGCAAATACAGCCTCAGAGCCTGGCTTAGCTGAAACTGCATTGCCCACAGGCGAGGACACTTGCCTTGCTCCCTCTCTCCATACCAGCCAGGGAGGGAAGCAGTGCTAAACCTGCTCGGAAAGCCGTTCGTGGGCTCAGCAAGGCCATGCCTATTCCCAGGCTTTTCAGCATCATTTCAAAATTCCTAATTGTTTTTCAATCCCCAAAGTGAGCAGGGTTGTAATAATAAAAACTCACATTAAAGACCTGAATAATGTAAACTGTCAACTCTCCGCTCTTCATTTGAGGGTGGCATTGTTCTTTAGTACCTTCGGTGCCGATAAAAACTCTGTGATGCACTAGAATACAAATGAGATTAATTTTGTTTCGATGTTCCTGCATATGCTTAGCCTTCTCCCCTCTCTGCTCTTGGCCTGTGCAGAATTCATGGATATAAAGGCATATACAAGGTGTAAAAGTAGCTGGTAGAAAAGTACTACTGATTTTCAGTGCACTTTTTCACATTTAGCATTTCCCCACTTTCTCGGAAGATTTTCAGCGAGGAATGACTGCCGATGTCTATTGAAAGTTCCCTCATTAATCATGATTTTGACTTTTCATCACCTTAAAATACTGTCTCGATTCTGGTAATTTTCAAAACCAGAATTTACTGCTTTTCTCTCCAGTTCTTGTCCGCCGTTTGCATTAACTTATTTGCCTTATATTAAATGAATGTTTTCATATACATATATTACTATGTATATTAGCTTATATAAATGGATATTTTTATGAAATAATCATTCAAACCTGGAAACAATTTATGGTCTTGTACTACCAGTATATCTGCACAGTGCTTACTAGGAAGTGCTAATGTGGTTTGGTAAGTCCTTTTTCCTCCAAAAAAAACCCCTGGTCTCACAAAAGTTTGAATGAACAAGTTGTCGCTTGGTTTTAGGGCATCCCTATCATTAACTTAACACAGAAAGGACAGTTGTGAAACTAATAACTACCTTTGAAGCCTAGTTTTGCTATGTTCCTACTTAGCGTTTGTGCTTCTCAGAATTTGAGGGGTATATTCTCTGAATTGTGTCCCATTGTGAAGAGATGCCCTGCAGCCAAAGAGTAAGGAGAAATAGAAAAAAGTTATATTGCAGTATTGTCTGGTACAAAGGTGGCAAGGAAGGAAATGTGGAAACGTGTTTGCATGATTATTGAGCAACGGCACGCAGAGTGAAGACACACGTGAGATTCGATAGCTAGAGTCACGGTAGACTACGAAGGGCTGTGCAAATGGAGATTAACTTACAACTGATATAACAGAGAGGAGGAACCACAGGACACATGCAGAAGACATAAAGGGGAGAAAAAGGTAATTGGAAAATGTAGGAAAGTCTAATGAGAAGAAGAGAGGGGCCAAGAGGAAGGTGAAGGAATGTGACGAGAAGAAAGCTGGCTTACAGTGGCATGGGGAGAAAAGAGCCTGATGCAGTGCTCTTTTAAATAAGGCTTTCAGGATTGCCTACCTAATTAAGTCAGTGGAGCTCTGATTTGAACCAGCTGAGTGTTTGGCTAACTCCTGATTCTACATCTTTTGCAAGTAAGACACTTGAGAGTGACAGGGAGGTGTCTGTGTTTATACATACGTACTTACATACATACATACATACATACATACATTTCACCTCACAACCAAAAAAAGGAAATTGTCACAGATAGTTTTAATGCCAAGCAAGATAGCTCCCTGCTTTCCTAAGTAATATTTGCCATGTGTTGTGTGGTATGATGGCTTATGTTGATCTCGAGGTGGGAATCCCCTGATTCTCAGACAGGTATAACACAAATGGTAGCAGTGCTGAACCCCCCTTAATTCCACTACTAGTGTGTTCCCTCAAATGACTGTCCATCCTGGACTGTAGTCACTCTTCTGGACTTTGGTAGTTTAGTTTTCATTTCCATTTAACTCTGTGCTGGTAACTGCCAAGAGAAACACATGGTCATATTAGTTCTTTGAACACTGGATTCCTTGACTGCATCAATAACACTGAAAAAAAGATTTCTAGAATAAACAGAGAACCCCTAAAACTGGCCAGGATCAAGAGATTCCTATCCTCTACGCTGAGTGTACTTGAGCTGATGCTCAACCCTTATCGAGGAAATGTTGCTCTGCAGAAATGTGTGTTGCAAAACTGTAAAGTTACAAAGTGGGATGATATTTTTAACGAAGTACTTGACTGTAAAACATTCTGTAAACATCATCACATATTTAAACAATGAGATAGAAATATTAAGCAAATTTTTTTTTTCTGTGTAACAGAACTTAAGTTGAAAGGTACAACAGACTTGTTAACAGTTCCTGAAATGAGAGGGAGAAAGTAATTAAAACACATGCTGTTTTCCATATCTAACTTACTAGAGAATAATTCTAGGCCAAAAAATGTGTTGTTGAGCTGTGCTTGTGCTTTGAAGCCACAGAAAGAAACAGAGTTCACATGCCAGAGTAGTTAGTCCCAGCCAGTTTCTGTCTCCAGCATATCAGCTCATAAAATTTCTCCTGTCTTTTTGCAACAGTAATAACACAGCGTATTCTTTAACTATTAGATAGAACAGGAGAACTCACATGTTTCAGGTCAGATTTTCCACAGAAAAGGTATATGAACCTAGTTAGTAAGTTCGTATCTGTAATTCTTCTCAATATATAATCAATATTTACTGTCTTAAAAGTTTTCTTACATATACAAATTTTTCAAGTTTCTCCTGATCCCTTGACATGCTAAGCAAGTGTGTAAGTTCAGGCATGTGTTCTCCCCTTGACTTCAATAAAGTTACTCATGCACGTAGTCCTACACCCGCTTTGGTGAGATGGAGGGCTTCAAAGCAACGTGGTACCTTTAGGCAGGAACTTTTGCACAGGGTGTGCTTTAAAGAAGGGTTATCTAGCGAGCCATTTTGAACATGTAATTCAGTAAATGTGATACAATCCATATTTTTAGTGGCTTTCAAGCTGTGAATTTCCTCTTCCTTCATACTCATACAATTTGTACCTCTGGTTACATACGGAATAAGTCAGATTGCCTGAGATTTTTCAGAACCCTGTATCTCAACCTAATTAGATGGCTGATAGGCATCTTTGGAAATCCCAGTGGGGACATCCATAGGTGTTTGTATATAAATATGATCTTGGGGTCTCGAGAGACACAGATGTGATCTGAATCTCAGCATCTGCTGGACTGAAGTGAAAGGGGAGATTGTATTTTAAATCAGTCTGCAGCTTTAAAAAGCTGTAGTGGTAATAGGATGAGGCTGAAGCAGTTGAGGGTCTAACCTGAAATTTTCCACAAAGTATGAGTTTGTGAAAAAATCAGTCTTTGATTTGAAATTATATTAAAAAAAAAAAAAAGTCGTGGTGACTATTATGGTTATTGAGATTTGCTAACACATGATTTGACATATCAAATGTTGGTCAGAAGAGAGAACTGTGCTAATAACATAAATCCTTCTTTACACTCTCTGTTTTACCCAAATCTTTCTTTGCAAGTACAATTACATAAAACAATTTTAGCAAGCTATTTCAAAAGGGCTCAGATTTTTTTAGGTTGTCTCTCTGATCATTGTAGCACAAATTTTTAGCCATGATGCATTTTTGCTGCATTTTTTTGGATGCTCCCACAACACGCCCAGTAGCTAATACCGAAATAATTTTCATGCTGTGTTTTCCTGATGTTCTCAGGTAGCTACTTCTTCACTTGAAAAAGATTCAGCTGCCTCTCATTGCCACTTTAGAGACATTTTACCTATGAATTGCAAACCTTTTCAGTGAAGGACAGAAACACCCTAGCTTTTCATCAGGAGACGTGGACAAAAGTACCACTTCACAGAACTGCAGCCAATAAAGGGACGGAGGTTGGATTACCATGGGCAAATACTGTGTGTGCAGATGAGCGATCTTGCAGTAAGCTTAAACTTATCTTTCCTCTTCTCCTTTCAGCTGTCCTGGCTTGGTTGGCTTAGGGTTTGCTGTATAGTAGTACATTGGTGTAGAGATTTAACATGAAGTACCATCATACTTTATTTCAATACGAGCCCGTTTCTGTTTTTAATCATACCGTTGTGTCATGTACGTGAGTGAATTCCTGGAAGTACTGGAACTCCGACCCTGACAAGGTATAGACTAATGCCTCGTGGTGATGCTGATATTCCAGTCCATTCTTCTACAGTGTGTTTTTTTATTAAAAAAAAAAAAAAAAGCTGCATCTTAGGATTCACGTTTGAACAGGCTGTGCTGGGTTTGGGGTTTTTTTTTGTCCAATGAGCCATAAGAAAGGCTAAAATGGTAAAAAAATGGTTGGGGATCTTAAAAGACAATAAATAAACGCTCTTTATATCATCTTAGTGCTCTTACGTATTTCGGAAAAGAAATTATTGCTAATGTGTTAGCATTAGTTCTCCTATTGCGTGATTAAGGAGTTTATAACCTTATGGTGAGACGACAGGCTGCTAGTTACTTCTTTCCCAGTGAAATATAGCCTGATATTCAAAACCGGAGGCCTGTGTTTGCCAGGTCTTGCTCTGTAAGAGAGATCCTAATCTCAACAAGATAAAGTGCTTAAATAAAAGTTGATGAAAGAACAGTCCGAATAGTGGATTATGCTCAAACAGTTTTACAGTGCTTTGCTTTAGGACAATTCTGGGCTTGTGTCCTTAGGGACGTTGGTCAAAGAGCTGAAGTTTTTGGT
This sequence comes from Phaethon lepturus, assembly GCF_000687285.1. Classification (NCBI taxonomy): domain Eukaryota; kingdom Metazoa; phylum Chordata; class Aves; order Phaethontiformes; family Phaethontidae; genus Phaethon; species Phaethon lepturus. The sequence goes on from NW_010527025.1 coordinate 89,168, forward strand.
GTTTACAGAATTGCATTCGTCTTGATTTTTACCAAGTTAATTTCTGGTTCAGTACTTGCATATTCATTTTCATTTTGTACTGGGAAGAAATTATGGGGAAAGGGTTAAGAGCATGCTTGCTCTTCATCTGTTTTAAATCCATAAATGTGAGCCCCTGTGCTGTTTCTAGGTTTCAGATTACGCTCTGTGATTTATAGGAAAAGGCTGTTCTCCACAAGTTGAAATCCCATGTGTTTCTCCACCATTGTAAAATAACAAATCCTTGAGAATGCTTCCAGTTGCAAAAATTGCAGTTTTGAACTACATTTGTAACTGCTTTTTTTTCCTGAAGTGATGGCATTGACATGGGAAGTGAAGTCCCCTTGTCCTAATGCTATCTGGTCAAGGTTTGCCATGCTTTTTCATTGCAGCTTACACAAACTGTAGTAAACCCTTCTGTTTATGGTCTTCTATCACTTTATTTTTGGAAGATACACCCACTAAAAAGTGCAGCTGTGAGCAGACACTTATATCATTCTGCATAAGTTTCATCCAGAGCCCCTACAGAGATGGCAGGCCAGAAGCCACGGTGACCTAACAGCCCATCAGTTTCCAGTCCCTTCTAGTGTCCCATGGTGTAAATCAGTGTAGAATTTGGCCTCATGTCTTTCGGTTGATTTCTGTGGCCATGGTGGGGTTTTTTTGATACAGTATGATTTCAGAATATAGTGCTTAGAAACAGCTTCACAGCAGAGACTTCCATCTTCTCTTTTGTTATTAAATGGCAGGAGAATTTGCCAGGCATCTCTGTAGTAGAAAACAACGCGGAAATGTTAGGATTCCTGAAACAGTATTAACACTGATTTTGGTAGTGTAAATATTTCTATACAGGTCAATGGTCTTTTCCTTTCAGATATTCTTCCCTGCTGTAATTCCTATCTGTGCAACAGGAGAGCTGCTTTATTTTGTCAGTCACAGCTGTGTAATGACTTTCATTTGTGTTGGAACAGCTGAGATACTCTCTTGATTTACCTACTTTGCCTTGGTGGAATAGTCTGAACTCGTGTGGGTGTATGAGTGAATCTAACCTCTTGCCTATGATTGGTTTTACAAAGAAAAAACAACTTTTTTGTCTCTCTTCACCATTATTTCAAAATACACATGTTACTGAGACGCAGGAAAAAAACTGAAGGAGGTTCTGGCTAAAGTAATTGTGTGAGGTTAAATAAGTAGCAATGCAATATTGTTTTGACCTTCCATGGAACCCCTATGCACTGCGTCAGTAGTTGATCTAATAAAAGCTTATTTCTTTTGTCTCAAAACAAAAGATTAAGTGGGCTGTTAGTAGTAGTATTATGCGATAAGTCTTAATTAAGATGTGGGATACAGCACACATTAAATGAACATGTTAAAGTATTATGTACAGTGGAAACAAATAATTGAGAATTCTTAATGAGTTGATCATAATTTTGATGCTTTTACATCTCGTACTTACCGTTAGATATTTTTGTGTACAGATTGTATCTGATGTGTATTCTGGGCAATGCAATTTAAGCCAAACAGAAAAGCCAAACTCAGCCTTGAGTTTGCAGTGGTCTTGAAACTCCCTATGACGAATACAACAGAGAGCTGCCGGGTAGTGTTAACAACTTCTTGAGCATAATGACGTAGTGTAACATCAGCCTGTTTAATATTCAAATTATTGTATGTTTAATAGGCCAACAGTAGAGAGGCAAGTAACTGTAGGCAATATGGTTATTTTTTCCTAGTATCACTGACTGTAGCCCTGCATTTCCTTGCATAATTCAGAGCCATGAATGAAAAGCTCTGCAAAAAATATTTTTTGATGTGAAAAGATTGCTCTTAACCAGATGCTGCGAAATAATAATATCCATGGCTTTCTGTGTGCACTGAACTACAGCTCCGTTGTGTTCTGTCTTCGACTTGATTAGAAAAGAAGTTCAACGTGTCAGACTATGTCTGTAAGACAGTGCCATACATTATTACTTCTCTGTGATCTCATTTGTGTCTGCTTACTTGCAAATTGCTTGGCCTTGAAACTGTGTAAAAAAGCAACTGCCTTCTGACTCAACAAGATGCAGAGAGTGAAGAGCTGAATAAAGGTTCACTGTGGTTTGATATGGGTATCAGTATCAATTGGTATTTGATAACGATGTCACCAAGGTTGGGGAACAATAGCCAATTCTGACAAAATCAGAACTGTTTTTTATATTTTTCCTGCTTTTTCTACAGGGTATTTCAGTCCCTTCCAAAAATAATTTTGTCTTCCTATTTTTTCCCCCATGTCCTTTGTGCAACTCTTCATACCGTGGTAACAGACATAAGTAAAAACAGAATTGTGAAAATACATAGCAAAGGCGATTTAGGATGTACAAGAAATCTCATGCTCTTGCCTGATTTCAACAAAAACTTTTATAGTAAGGGTTATGTTCTTAGCTAGCATCATTGTGGGCAGACCACAAAGGAAATCTCCGATGCTACATCTGTTTGCCCCAGCATACCATTAGTTCTGAAAACATATGCATTATCTTTATTCTAACTACAGCAATTTGTCTTGGTTCTAGACACACTCTGTGTTAGACCGTTTCTCACAACAGAAGTTGAGCAAATTTGAGCGTTGCACTCCAAAATCCTGTTCTGTTTAGCTATTCTGGATCCTCTTCTGTTTAGTTGGAAACCAGTTTCTGATTTTTTTGTCAGGATATGCTGATGAATGGAGGAATAACTGGGTATGGAATAGAGGGTCAGGATGCTTGAAAACTTTGCTTTTAATGGTGCGTTTGTCTTATTTTGCATCCAGTCTCCCAGTATCACATAAATGCTTTGCAGAAACCTGTTCTTAAAAATTCATTTGTAAAACGATCCACAATGATGATACAGCAATATGGTCGTCGTGCAGCTGTAAAGGTGTTAGAGAGTTTGTACTTGGGGTGCCCTTGTGAGACTCGTGTTCCCTACCAGAAAAACACCTTCCCAAAACTTCTGCACTTCATGCCGTCTCTTGTTGACCCACGTGGCAGTTGTTATTTTGACCCGTGCTAACTAAAGGTCGGGAGAGCAATGGTTCTTTCCCTTCTCAGGCCTGCGTTTAAATACTCATTTCAGACCGCCTTGATACGAGCGTATTTTAAGGGATTAGACCGATAAGCTGTATTTTCTAGAGTCGCTCTGAGTCTTAAATTGCTGTTACTGCCTGAAACAAGTAAAGTGGCTTGAGCTTGTTTTCCCCTTTCTGTATCAAGCCCCACCTCCTGCTTCCCCACCGTCCCTCGGACACCTCTCCCAGGCCACCGGTGCAGAGCTTGGGATTCTTTCTGACCTGCCGAACGCGGCTGGTCGGGTTTCCCGCCAGCTGCCATCGCCGCGCGAAGGCTCCCAAAGCAGGCGCAAAGCCTCCGTGCCGCGCCGAAGCCGGCGTGTGTGCTTTTCTGCAGCTGTACGCCGGTGTCACCTCTCCGCTGAGGCGCAGCTGCGAGCCGGGGGGATCGCGCCGCGCTCCGCGTTGGGGGGGGGCTGCGTCTTTCCAACAGCTTCCCCCGTTTATATACCGTGATCCAATGGCACGACTATGAAAAACCTACACAATTTTTTTCCTTATTAAAACATTTCTTCTAATAGTAGGCTATTTTTGTTATTAACTGGAGATATTAAAACATCCAAATCCTCCCAAGGCAATGGTATTTTTTAAACTGGGGGTTTTTTGCATGTCGCTCCAAAATCCCCAAACCAAGCTAAACCAGACTATCGGCAGAGAGGATTGCTATAACTACATGAAAGGATTTCTGAGTTAAGCCCATGACATTTAAGAAGGGAGACATGAAAGCTGCTGTAAAATAAAATACAAATCCATTAAAAGATGACTGTGGATTTAAAATTACGTATTTTAAATAAAAAAAAAAGACCAACCACAGAGAGTTGGGAGAATACGTAGTGGGGAGAGGAGCTTACAAATGTTAATTCAGCTTAAGCTAATTGCCCTGGGGCTATGTTCATAGTCAGTAAATAATAACCAAGATGTTTACTGGCTGAAGGGTTCACCAAAATAGTGAATTTGACATTACTCTTACAGAGTACTCTTGCAGAGCGATCTTTTAATTTATAATCGCTAATACTCCTATGGGAAGTCAGCCCCTGCATTCTGCTAGGTAGGGAACAGAAATTACAGTGACACACGTGAATTTAAGTTGAAGGAGCTCATATTTTTAAAATTAAACACTCAAAACATACTATTTTATAGAAATTATTAATCAAATGTCTTCATAGAAATCATGTGCTGCTGACATTGAATTATTCATTGTTTATATTAACAAATGCATTTGATGAAATCTTACCTGTTCATGACAAATTTGCAAGCATGAATAAGAGTAGACATAGATTTTTCTTAACCAGATTTCATAACTTGTTTGCCAATAATTACTAGAATGCATTTGACTGCTAAGATCAAAGAAGTTTTAAAAATCTGGCTCACCTGCTATTTGTGATTTTCCTTGGTCTACATATATCTGTTATATCTGTATTCCTATGGCATTTAAACCTGTGAGGACTGTGGGGGATAGATGAATTCATTTCATTTGTCTTGTCACTAGTTTCTAGCTTTACTTTCACGAATGGATGGGAAATCCAGAGGGCGAGGTCTAGTAAAGAATGCTTGTCCATGAAAAATAAACGCATTCATAGATTGAAAATGTTATGGGAACATTTATGTAAACACTAAGCTTGGCTGAAGCCCATTTAATAAAACTTCAGTTTTGTAACTGGTTTGCTCTTCAAGTGTCACCATACTTTTCTAACACTTCTGGGCAGCTTTTACCGGTTTGTCCTTAAGATGGTTTTTGTGAGTCATTTATGGGCCAGAGTACGTTTTGAGAGCCCCTGATAAACGTATCATAATGATGGCAAACAACAGTTGCCAAGCTCTAGCAACAAATGAAAGGAAAATCAGGGTAGCCTACATTATTTGAAATAATCAACAATTCTGATTTTGTTCCTGGGTACGGTGATCAAGCATTTCCTCTTACAGAATACACAGCGATGCAACCTAATCCCTTACAACTTATCGCATCTAAAATGTTGCCCAGTGCGGAGAGAAGCCCATCAACTGTAATGGGCAGGGAATGACAGAACGTGTGAAAAGACAAGAATAACCTTGAGCCACAGCAAATTCTATACCAAAAGCGCCTGGAGGACTAACGATGAAAGATTTCATTAGGCTTAAATGCACTAATGAAATGGCTTAATGTAGTTACTCTGAATCTCGTCCACCAGATTCTGTGACAAGGAACGCTTTTCAGTGCCTGAATGGAAAAAATATTTCGGTTCATATGCACAACATTATTAAAATCTGATGTGTTAAAGATAAAGTTCAAGTCTAAATAATGATTAGTGCCAAAAACTTCAGGCCAACCGACTTCAGCCTTCTTTCTTAATACTTTAGCTCTGTCCTAAGTCAGAAATCTAAGATGACTGCAGAGAATTTAAATATGTTTGAAAACTGAGTTTGACTTCAAATCAGTGTTAGGTTTACTGAGAGATGGGCATTTTGTAAAAGATACTATAAATCTGTGGCACTCTCCTACTGAGTTTTTGTTCTTGTTAAACTCATTCTGAATAGACAGCGTTGACCTTTTAACTCTGATAATATCAGTGTCCATGTACATTGGGAGGTCTGTGCCAGACATTACAGTCCTGATAATAAAATGTTCTACAAATGAACAAAAAGGCAAGTGTTACAAATAGGAAATTAGCACCACCTTTCCTCTGTCTTGTTGCTTTAATATTTCTGTTAACACTAAACCAATATGTAGAACACTTTCCTGAGATGAAAAGGAGAACAAACTTCTAATGGCATTACTAAGGATATGATATAAAATTCAGCAGCCTTGTAAGGACAAGAAATATTTCTAATTAGTAATTGTTTTTCCTTTCTTCTTCTTTAATGAAAGAACTGTGTATTTCAGAATAGGAATTAATCTTGTAGAACTTCATTTAAAAAAATAAAAGTTTTTCTTTTTCTTGAAACGTGAAACAACCAAACCATGCAACTGCTTACTTCCTTTTTTGTAAAGCCACCTGTTTTTTGTAACCAAAAATCTTAGCCTTGGCCCCCGAAAACATTCTTCTGTGATAGCCCTGCAGGTCCCCATTGCAGGAAGGAGGCAGGTGAGTGCTGGTTGAAGCCGGTGACGTTCATTGTGGCTGTCGGTGAGTGCAGGGCTGGGGAATGAGCCACACCTTGGGAAACCTATTGAGGTTTTACCTGGCTGTGTTGTGAAAAATGAATTATATTGCAATCAAACGTACAAATGGCTCCATTACAATAGTTTGGAGCATTTATAAATGTATAACAACTTTCAAACCAAATGAGAATGTCTGTAAAATTACCTGAAGTTCTTCATCGTGCTTTTTTGTCAAATTACGTGAAATTCCAGTCCAGATTTCTGATGGACTAATGAAGTGATCAGGTTTCCTCTAAATGACTTGTTGTAGGTTAAGTATCCTAACAACAAAAGGAGGCAGGAAAGACTAGGGATTTCTAGTCATTTTATTCTGTTAGGCTTTCTTTTGTAATGTGGGTGCTCAATCCATTGTATTTTGTTGCTGGAGGTTTTTTTATCCTCATTTGTTATGCTTTGAGGAGTGTCTGCATCCACAACAGGTTACTTTTTCAGTGCGCAAATAAAACAAACCTAGTTTATACCTACAAGTAATGGAGATTTGAATGAATCTATTGACCCTACTATCACCAGGATGGTTTTCTGTTGTTAATGAGTTGTTATATCCTCCTTCATCCTTCTGGATTATTCTTGTGGGTTCTGACAATGTTACGGCTTCATTGGTGGCTTCAGGACCTAATTCTATGAGTTTAGGTCCACAGGAAATGTCACATAGTATGTGCCATATTCAAGGTAATCTTGATGTCCCGTTTATCTTGAGAAAGAAAATTACCGGTAGCCAGTGAAAGCTATTGGCAATTTTTCTTCTGAAAGGCGCAGGCTGATATGTTATCTAGTATTGGAAGCAATAATCTTTAGCTTGGTTTTATGGACTTCCAAACTACTTCAGTTTATGTTTGAAGGTAACATGCTGATGGTTATTGGAAGCACTCAAATGCCGTTTGGCAAGTCCCTTGCAAAACAAGACGTCGGCTATCATGAGATTAATGGGTAGGGTTAGGGTGAGCCTCCAAGCCTGACGAACGCTCAGCTTCATTAACAAAAGGGCAAAACCTGCCTGCTGCCCCTGCTGCTAATGCACTTATCAAACAAGCTTTCTCACAAAGTTAGGCAAAACAAACGTGTAAAAATGAGGGATTTCAACTGCAAGAGAGCTCAGCTCCCTCTGAAGCAGCCAGGCTTTCTGGAGTATCCCGGTAGTCCCTAAAAAACCCTTCCCCGGGGGCTGAGAGGGGGAGACTGCCTTCGGAGGCTCGCTCTGCACGGCAGTGCTTCTCCAAAGGGCGTCTCCCTCTCGCTGTGGGGATTCATGCACAGCCAAGGTATGTTGCTGTTGTCTGTAAGCGGCCTCAGATGATGTCATTTCCCACCACACTCCTAAAAAAAAAAAAGAAGTATTCATGAAACTCTCGCTCTGAGGACGGTAATATATTGAGTGGCTATCTGGCATCTAAGCATGCTGTATGTCCCCAGAGGTTGCAGACAGACATTCTGTAACCAGAATTCAGAAATGTCACAAGTGGCTGAACAAACAAATATCGCCAGTTAATGTTTAAGCTCTCAATTTACTAAAGCATTTGTTACCAGTTTGTGAAAGAGATCAAACAACTCTGAATCATAACCTTGGCTACTAATTAAATCCTTTATTCACTTCCCTCATAGCAGAAGCATTTAATCTTGGGGAATCAGGACAGCCTGTTGTGCAGAATTAGGTTTTACAGCATAAGCAGAAAGAAGCTTACTGTAAGGCTTCCTACTGGAGCTGGAAATGGGAAGGAATAAAAAGAGAATATTAACTTTCCCTCCTGGCATGGAAGTTCATGTTAGCACTGAACAATGACAGATGTAAAATCGCTGCACTGGAAAATCATTTTGGTGGTATAGTTTTGTTATTTCACTGAATGGCGAATATAATTTTTATTATCCAGCGGTCTTGCTTGTTGATGAGACTCGTCACCTAGATAGAGAATGAGGGATTTGGTGTGCTTTACTAGTTGACCGTCTGTCCAAAAGAAAAATATCTTACTCAGAAATAATGGACTGTGAAGAACACCCCAGACGAAATGAGGCATAAACCGAAATACTGCAAGCAGTTTTATTGCAATTGAAATTTATTTCTATTTGTCATAAGACGTTTCTGTGTGCGTTTATGGACAGGATGTATAGCTGCATGACAGTTACGCTTTCACACCTTTGATATTTAATAGCAAATGAAGCAGCATTCATCTTTTTGTCTCCCATCTCCGTGAAGCAGAACTCAAGCCCCCCAAATACTTTATCTCCTTCAGCTTTTGGGGAAGTCCTCTTTTGTCCCTAGCAGCAGAGCGACGCAGCAAGGGCTCACAGAACAAGGATACCACGAACTAGCGTTAGGCTAACTGCGTTCACCGGGACTCAATCCAAACAGGCAGCCATCCCAGATAGGAGGAGCGAATTTCCGTTTTTATAACACGAACCATGGTCTTGCAGTCAGATCGGCAGGAGCAGGGACCTGGTGAGAGTCTCGCTGAGACACCTCAGTAAGGTGTTACGAGGGAAGGGCCTCCCTATACGGATCCATCTGGAGATTCACAGATTGGTGCGTAATTACTGAGGCACAGTGGCTTTATATAAATGCACTTACAGTCTTAGCGATCTGTAGAGCTGTGGTGAAAAGCTGTATGGTATTAGGTTGAAAAGCGACCGTATTTTACACTGTGTCTGGAGAAAGTAATCTTTTCTGTCATTGCTAAAACTGAACAATTTCTGTAACAGAAAGCAACCACCGAGAGGTACTGTCTGCAAGTAGAAAATGAGAGCTTTTTTTGGTTCTGTTTTTGGCTTTGCAGGAGCTATTTGCCCACTAAAAATGTGAGTTTTCAGAAAGGAACGCCCCAGCTACACTTGCCATGCCCTTCAGAGGACAGACGTCCACCACTGGCACGTGCAGAACTTTTGTTTGCTGGGGGAAATTTGTCCTGAGGAAAAGCGTGAATACATACTAAAATTCCAGGTTGTATTTAACCGAAGAAGCTTGGGTAATACCGGGCCATATCATACCAAAGACCCAAATGTGTACAGAACTTAAATACGACTTTTCCATCCCCTAGTGAGTATAAATGCTATCAGGTTCAGTACAGGCAGAACGCACTGCCCAGGCACATCCCAATATGCCAGTATATCAGTATTACTAATAATAATTTTATGAAGATAAAACACCTGGATTATCTAACTCTACTTTTACTGCTGCTTCCCCAAAGCCATCACTAGAAGCCTGTTTTGGATGAGAGTTAGAAATAGTAGATGTTCATGCATTTAAAAAAGAAATAAAGATTGTGCAATAATGTCATTCAAGGGCATCTTGATAAGAGTAATAGAATGAGCAAGCAGAATAAACCATTGGCACATCTTAAATGTTTGATTTGATATTTTAATGTTAGTAAGAATCATAGAATGGTTTGGGTTGGAAAGGACTTTTAAAGACCGTCTAGTTCCAACCCCGCTGCACGGGCAGGGACACCTTTCACTAGACCAGGTTGCTCAGAGCCCCATCCAGCCTGGCCTTGAATGCTTCCAGGGATGGGGCATCCACAACTTCTTCTTCCAGTGCCTCGCTACCCTCATAGTTAAGAATTTCTTCCCTTGTCTACCAAGACTGTAACCCTGTTGTAGAAGGCCACCACATTTGTCAGGCACGATTTGTCCTTAGTGAAGCCATGTTGGATGTCACCAATCACCTCCTTATTTTCCATATGCCTCAGCACAGTTTCCGGGAGGATCTGCTGTAGTTCCTGTGGTTTTGGCCTGTAGTTCCACGGGTCTTCCTTTTTATCACCAACATACTTATAGAAGCTTTTCCTGTTGCCCTTGACGTCCCTGGCCAGATTTAATTCTGTCAGGGCTGCTCAGACAGTTTCTCTGTACTCCTCCCAGGCTACCTGTCCTTGCGTCCCCCCTCTATAGGCTTCCTTTTTGTGTTTGAGTTTGTCCAGGAGCTCCTCGTTCACCCATGCAGGCCTCTTGGTGTTTCTGCCTGACTTCCTCAAAAGAAAAATACAAAATTTTGGAAAAAAATACATCTTTTTTGGAAGCTTTGAAAGATATAAAATATCTGTTGCTTTTTATGAACTGTTTAAAAAATAATGTCCGATACTATGAAAATCTGTTATTTTAAAGTGCAAAGAGCAAATTAGTATTTTTTTATTCTGTTTTCGGTTCACGTGCATGTGAATGAAGAGGGGGATATATTTGTTTAAAGACCTTTCAGATTATTTTGTCTTTCTATATACTTATGGTTTCATTTTGGAACACATTTGTATGTAGATGTTGCTACCACAAGATCATTTGGATTGTTTAGCAGTCAACAACTCAAAAATCTGTAAAGTGTTTTTTTTTTAAATAATTTTTGGAAAAGAAATTTGTGTAAGTGAAGAAACATACTGTACAGAACTTGGGGGGGGCGGGGCTGGAACCACACAAAACCCCCACGAAAAACCCAAAAGCTGGATTTCTAGAGTGACCATGTAGAAAAGCTGTGCATGGCTGAATATGCAGCAGCGTGGTAGCTTTTTTGTGTGTGTGTGTGGAGATGAACTGGGAAAGATGGGTGGAGGTTTGCTTACACATAGGAGGAGGTTTTGTGGACACCTCTTTTTACTGTGAAATGTGTGCAAACCTAGCATGGGGCAGATAAAATCCTGGATTTTTATAGCCGCCTTGAAAGGTGGGGAAGGTCAGCATAATAGTGCGTTGTGCTCCCAGGCTGAATCACAACTACTTACATTACACATTCACGTGTTAGTGAAGCATTTACTGCAGACTCTTACATTTATTGTCTGGATGGAGATGCTCTTTCACCCCACTCACCTTCCTCGTTTTTCCCACAGGCTGCGAGAACACCACCGCGCTGCAATTAAGGTGATTCGTAGGATGCAGTATTTCGTGGCAAAGAAAAAGTTTCAGGTGAGTTGTGAATAGAAAGATCCTTTTCTAAATAAACCCTTTTATTCTCTTCATTCATTGTTCCTTTTAGAAACTTAAGAGACTAACACAATTCATTTCGGTAATGGTGAGCTACACCCACTATTCTCCTCCTCCTTCAATAGGGTGGTTGTTTAGCAGCAGGTTGCTCAACTGTGGATGCACTGGAAATAGGCTAAACTCCTGAAATGCAGTCTGAATTAAAATGTTCTTTTCTGCTAATGGACTTGACCCTTAACCCTTTTTTATCGCTGTCTCTTTCTCGCAGTGCAAACAGTCTCATATATCTCCATTAATTCTGAGCTGTATGTTACTGTCACGCTGAGTCAGTAGCATTAGAGATTAAAATAATACTCAGCCTTGTTTCTGTCTTTTACTTAATGATAATGAAGCCCTGATAAGAAACCGGGGTGGAAATTTGTTAGCGTATTGGAAGTTTTCTCCTTCCTTTTCCCTTCTCCCCTCTGCACAGGTAGGACACCTTCCTCCCAGTTTGCTGGGTATCGGTTCTCTTTACTCCTCTAGCCCTCACTGACGTACGTCTCCTGGGTGCCACTTCACTTGCAGTGATATTGCGATACCATAAGCATTTCACAGTAGCTAATTAACCTTGTTGCCTGATCTGAATAAAAAATTCTGAATGCAAGCTTTCTAAGAATGTGGTTTCTAAATCAATTTCATTAAGCCAGTAAAAACATGTGTCAACAACCTTCAGCTTGATTTAAACCAGGTGAATATATATATGTAAGAAATATATTACTATACTTAAAATTAATTAAGAAGGGACAATCTCTGGAGAGCAGGCTTCACAACTGAAAATGCAAAGAGAGAGAGAGTCTTAACTGTCCACATCCGTTTTCATATATGACCTCACCACTTCTGCTTACAATAGACTACAAAGCTTTCCCGCCCTTAATCTAGACCCAAAAAAACGCGATGGTGTCCTTTTTCCTTCCAATCTGAAGGGCACAACATTTAGGATCAAAAAGATGGTGATGATGATGGTAATGATGATGACTAACAGTCCAAGAGATCACTGTTTCTGTAAGGTGATGCTTGCTGCTACTTCAAAACCATGATTCTGACTTCCTCACTGAAATTTAGAAACACTGCCTGAATTCTTTATCAGTTTTCTGCTTTGAAGCTTTTACCAACCTTCATGAGCTAATTTATGGCTAAGGTTGCCTGAGCTTTTCAGAAATTTGTTTCAGTGATGTGTTAATGTGTTCAGACTGTCACCATTTAGGCTGAAATCTCCCATGATTGAACTCCGAGGGTTTTCTTGGAGCTGGTGCTTTCAGAAAATTTCTGCTAGCACATTTCACCCGTTAGTTTTATTAGACTAAAATTAAGAAAGGCACAATGTCTGGACTGCTTGAAAATAATTTTTATAGTTATTTTGTTGAGAAGCTCCTTAACACTTGCTGGCCAGCACTTGTAACTTGGCAAGCGACATACCCATTCCGGTGACGTGTCCACTGCTGTTCTGTGAAAAACTGCCTAAATGTGGCCAGTTCCATTAAACTTTAAATTATTCTCCTTCTAAAGCCTGATTGTGATCCTTTGCTCTGTGGTAATTACTGAATCATTGCGCTCATAAATTTAGATCATAAAATATTTGCCGTGGTATTAACTAAATTGCTTAGAAACAAGAAATCTACACATTATATATCTACCTCCCAAGTGGTATTTGTCAAAAACAGATTTTTGAAAATGCCTGAACACTGTGTGCAACATTATCCACCTGGCAAATAAATGAAACTCCCCTGCGGCAGATGATTTGATAGAAGCTGAAAAAGCATTTGACTGAATAGAATGGGACTATTCAGTTCATACTTAAAACTTGTTTGTACTCAGTCTCCCCGTTGCTAATCTGACTTCTCAGTTGTACTCTCACTTTCGCATCTGCAAAAGACCTGGTCTTGGCCATCTACAAAATCCCTCAACGAGGTTGTCTCTCACCCTTCTTTGGTAGTCTTTCTTCTTCCTGAGCTATCAATATTAGCTGTTACTAAAGAACTAACAATGTCAGTTAGGCAGAAGTGAAACGTGTCTCGAGTCACTCCTGCGTGCAAGTGATACGTTGCTGGTTTTGTCAGCAGCAGAATCTCCCAACAGGAACGTATGGGGGATATCTGATACTTCTCCGTAATTTCTGAACACAACGGTTATGACCGGGTTTAAAAATTTGGAGAGCACCAAAGGTACAGTTTTCAAAAGCACCTAAGTAACAATGCACAAAGTCACCTTGAAATTCAAGCCACAAGGTGCTTTTGAAAATCTCTCCTGTAATTAAGAGATAACCACTGTCATTATTCTTTCCTCAAAAGTGTGTTGTAAATCTGCTTTGTTCTATTGTGTGCACATAAAATAGTCATAAGAAATTAAAATGTTTAAACATGTGCCAAGTAATGACTATACAGTTGCTAATAACCAGTCCAATGCAATACCTTAAATTAAGGTAAAGCAGAGGATGCATTTTAAAAATGTATCTTTCAGCATTTAAGGGGTCTGCACAGCTGTTTTCTGGTAGATATTTGCCTTCTAACCTTTTCGTGTTCATGTGAAATGTATCTTCCTAAAAGAAAAATTCAGATATTTTTTTCTGTTGAAAAATTTTTTTTCTATTGAAGAAATCCAAATTCCAGCTGAAGTTCATTGGACTATTCATGCTTAAAATTAGCTGGAACATAAGTAATTCCAAGGCCAGCAATTAAAAGGAGTATTTTTTGAGAGATGCCTCTGACGCTTTTGGGGAGGGGAAGCTATAGGAAAAAGAGGAAAAGGAAAATTTTGAAAATAGGTCCCAGCATGAGCACTGCATAGTTCATAAACTATGCCAGCTGTCTGCAGGATACACCTGTATGCCTAAATTTGCCTAGATACATTTTTTTTTTTAAGAGTTTAATTAATAACAGGGGGTGATGGCACCACAAGGACAAAAGTCAGTTAGAAAGCAGAGTCTTCCTGTTTTAAAAAAATAAGTAAAATAAATAAAGAGAAGTTAAACAGGCATACAAAGAAATTTCAAAGGACATGAAAAGCAATTCTTTGTGAAGCATCACACTTGGGCATCATTTCCTCTTTAAAACAAGGGGAGAACTTTATGCTATATTTTAAAGTCCAGGTTTGAATGTAGTCCATATGATAATGTCCAAGTAAGAACCCAGCATAATATTATAAAGAATTAATACCTTTTTTTATGGATGTGTTTATGCTCTTGTAAAGTGTGTAGGACTGTTTCAAATTGTGTAGGAAAGATAATATTCTACCAGTAGTCACCACAAGTCTTGTGCAGCAGCTAAGGTGAATGACTCATGGTTAAGGAAGGATTCTGTAGATTATAAGGAAAACTACTTAGAAATGAATGGTTTTCTAGGCATTGTTCACCCCACCTACCAAAAATGAATTTAATACATTAGTTATAAATCAGATTTCTTTGGCACAGTCTAACCTTACAATTGAATTTCAGAAAGAAAATCACCATACTCTGTTATTCCATTAGCTGGATTCACGAGTAAATAACCTTTGTCTTCCAATTAGGAAAGTTTCTAAATGTCTTAAGACTTACGCACATGGATACAACAGTGATATCCAACACGGATCCAGAGACCAGGGATTTGATCTGATTTCCCATTGTCATTTTGAAAACTCTTTTTTTCTTTCCATGTAAATCCTTCCTGTTGAGTAAATCAATTTTCTTCTAAAATATGTTTTTAACTTGTGTTATGTTTTTCACCATGGCAAATATTGTATATATAGCATAAAGTAAAAATACGGGTTGTAGTTCAACTGATGATATGAGTAACTGTTGCCTGGTTTGTTACAATTTCACCGGAAAATCTTGCATTTATAGTCTTATAATTCATCATCTTATGTAATTCATTTGTCATGGTATGAATCATGAATTGTGTGTGTAATCTTTTCTAATCTCCATACTGGGCTGTACCAAACAATGTAGTTCAGAGTGTCCTGTGCTTCAAAGGATGTTCTACCCAATTTATTTGGCTGTTAGCTGGTTACATTTCGCAGAAATTCGCCTTGCACAGATTCCCCTCTCCCTTTCCCCCAGCAGGGTCTGCCTCCCTGCACATGCAGTTAGTAGGGAACAGCAATGGTCAGTGGTGCACAGTTAATGTTTGGCATTGGCTTTTTTGCCTTTTGCAAACTTCTGTATATGATGGGGGAAATTTTAACTCATTTTAAGAAGATTTTTGCCATGAGTATTGGTTAATTAGCAGAGGGACAAAAGTGAAGTAGAGAAGTTAAGGAAAGCTGTGGGGCTGGCTTCTACTTTTGTTTCTGCAATACTCATCCATTGCCTGCTGCAGATTTTTTCCCTTTTACAAAACTAACATGTTGACAACATCAACAGTATTTTCTCCTGGAAGATCAGCTTTCAATATGAAGTAATTACGGAATAATCAGTGCTGACTATTATATACCCTATCCTACTCAGAAATTAAGCTTCATTCATAAATTTTGTTTACTCCAGGTTTTCAGTTCTTATTTGAAACAGAAAGAAGCAGCCCAGTAAATGAAAAGCAGGCAGGGACATACCTACTCTTTCTACTGTCAGACACCTGCATCAGGATATGAGGGTGGCAGAAGAAAGGTCTGCATCTTTATTCTTACTGAAAAGCTATTCTGAGCCTGGATTTTTCAAGCTGATCTTGCAGATTTCTCTCTTGCTTATTTATACTAAAAAATAATCCAAGAATTCTTTTTTTTTTTTTTTTAATTTCCATCATCATGTTTACAGTACTAGTCCATGGAAAGACTTCCGGACTTATGCTATCGTTGAATCATATTTCTTTCTTTGTGGATGTTAGTTATGATTTATACATGTGTAAGTATGCAGGGTTCTTGGGAATTCTTTGGTGTGCTCTTTGGTTAGATAGAAGCAATTCCCATTCTTGTTTAGCCTTCCACTAGAGAGTATCTCACATTCACCCAAGATTTGCAGTTGGCTTTGGGGAATCTGGCAGACTGCAATGTAATTTGTTTGATGAAGTGGTATTATTAAAGTAATGATTATTAAAGTAATGATTCCTAAAATGTGGGCGCTACCTCCCAGGAAGGTGAAAGGGGCTGCATTAAGGTGCCACAGCCTGGTTTTTATATTGTGTCCTGCTTTGCTTTGGCTTACAAACGAAGGTATTTGTGGCATGGAATTGAGGAAATCCTGCAGCATGTGAAATAAGGTTAAAGCAGTGCAGAGACATCGCCTGCTTTTGAAGTACAGGTGACAAAATATTTCTGAGACCTCAAACGGGATATGAATTCTTGTATGTTAGAAGCTACCCGTGTAAAAACTTTTCCTTGTACTCAAAAGGTGCAAGAAAAGAAAAGCTGTAATTCAGTGTTACCAAGGTTTTTACCAAACCTTGAAAATTATCTACAGCATATCTGTAGACAGCATAATGAATGAGTCAGACATGTAGAATCATAGGATAGTTTGGGTTGGAAGGGACCTTTAAAGAAGGTCATCTAGTCTGACCCCCTGCAGTGAGCAGGGGCATCTTCAACTAGATCAGGGTGCTCAGAGCCCCATCCAACCTGACCTTGAATGTTTCCAGGGATGGGGCATCTACCACCTCTCTGGGCAACCTGTGCCAGTGTTTCAGCACTCTCATGGTGAAAAATTTCTTCCTTCTATCTAGTCTGAATCTGCCCTCTTTTAGTTTAAAACCATTACTCCTTGTCCCATTGCTACAGGCCCTGCTAAAAAGTCTGTCCCCATCTTTCTTATTAAGCCCCCTTTAAGTACTGAAACTCTGCAATAAGGTCTCCCTGGAGCCTTCTCTTCTCTGGGCTGAACCCCAACTCTCTCAGCCTTTCTTCATAGGAGAGGTGTTCCATCCTTCTGATCATCTTTGTGGCCCTCTGAACCCTCTCCAACAGGTCCATGTCTTTCCTGTGCTGAGGGCTCCAGAGCTGGACACAGTACTCCTGGTGGGGTCTCACCAGAGCGCAGTAGAGGGGTAGAATCACCTCCCTTAATACCTGCTGGCATATCATTTATTGTTACTGTGTTTTTTGACTGGTTTGATTAGCACCTTTAAGAAAAAGTTTTCTACCAAATCGTAAGTACAGGTGTTACTGTTCTGTCTAATGTGTGAATTTTACACCCTACTCCTCTCCTCTGTCCTCTTCTCTGTTGTGTTAGAGCTTCATTACTGCTTCTAATATGTAGCTCTGGCACTGATCGGACTCCAGTCTCTAGACGTAGGATTAAGATATTTTTAATTTGTCGCTGCGCTTCGACAAGTTCATTTATTTACTTTCCAGTTAGTCTTGGTGTTTATTGATTAAAATTATGGTCTTTAATAATACACAAACATGGTTTTATTACTAATAGGTCAAATTACGGCTTTCCCATATATGAAGTGAAAATTACAGACACAGGGATTTCTCCCTGGTCATCCCTTGCACCAATATTTTCCCAGTATTTCCCAGTAGATTTGAAAGCTCAGCCACTCTTTCTGGAAGTGGAAATCAGTCGTGCACCTTCAGCCAGGACTCTGCTTTAACCTTCCCATGGTTAAGAGCTGAACTGAGGACTCCAGCTGTCTTGCTGCTGACTGACAGGGCTTGCGTGTGTGAAAGACCTCTTTGCTATTCAGTGGCCAAGGAGTATGAACCTTATTCCCAGAAGAAACTAGAGTGACCACAAACTTCTGAGCCAAGTGCCGGTTATACTTTTTTGTATAAAAGAACTCAGGTTCTTTTGGCCCCAAGTTCAGTGGATAATCTCTTGCAAGGCATGCAGACCTGCAATAACAAAAAGGTGGATGAAATCAGAACAGTCATAATTATTCCACCAAAAGTGTGTGATCATGGCAACAATCAAAATATCTCAAATGTTTACACAGTGTTAAAAGCAGGGTTAAAAGAACTTACTGTTTACTCTTGAAAAAAAATCTACAGGACCATAGACCATTCTTAAATCCCTGTGGCTTAAAAGCATGCGTTTTGGTTTTTTTTTTTTATTTTACAGCAAGCTAGAAAGCCCTATGATGTCCGAGATGTTATTGAGCAGTATTCTCAGGGTCACCTCAACCTGATGGTGCGAATCAAGGAGTTACAGAGGAGGTATGTCAATGAAATTCTGTCTCTGTATCTGTAATCACCAGCAGAGGGATATTTGGAAATAAGTCGATGATTTGGGCTGGGGATCAAAAACTGACAGGGTTACAGGTGCCATATTGGTAGGACTGTGCAAAGTTACAGAATATAAAATGGCATTCGAGTTCTCTTTTCACACGGGAAGGAAAAGGCAAAGAGCCTAAAAATCTGATCATTGAGACTTACAATTTTCATTATACTTACGTGCATTGCCTCAGCCCCTGCTAGCTTTGACTATACACTGTAATCCCTATATGTTAGGGGCTGTATTATACGGGCAGAATGAAATACTGTTACCTGCTCTGGTAGAATTGCACTTAAGAGCAAACTAAGAGGTGACAGATAGATGCAACAAATAAGCCGCAGAAGAATGAGGAAAAGAATAAAGAATGCTGTTCACATGGAAAAGCGATGGGCATGGTAAAACTTTACAGTAGTTAAATAAGCTGAAGACCAATCTAAATCTAATCCAATTTTGTTTTGGGTTTTTTTTTTAATTTCAAGCAATTCTTAGCCCAAAGCTTCACTACTACTACAAACCAGAACTATTTGAACTTAACTTTGTTTGTTTGTGAAGAGGTCCCCCCCACTCCAGCTAGAGCAAGTGAAGAAGCTGGGTCAGACTGATAAAAGCTAAAAATGATTGTTTTTGGTTTATAGGTTGGACCAATCCATAGGGAAGCCATCTCTTTTTATCTCTGTCTCAGGTAAGTTAATATGAAGGATGTGTCTGAAGTTAATCTGATGAAGGTATAATTAATGGAAAATACTTGTTAAAATACTTTTTATTTTGTTCCCAAATTTTTAAACAGTGCCAACCAGTTGTGGCCTGAATATTTAGTCATCAACACCTTTAAAATAGGTTTGTTCTTCTTTAGATATTTAAATCACCTACTTTCACTGAAGTTTTCAAGATGTTGGCTCTAATCTCTCCAAGACTCACCATTTTTTCAATAAAATGGCATGCTATGATTACAGAGTTCCTATGAAATCAGTAATATTCACATAGAGATTTGATAGCTTTGAAAAGAGACTGGAAAGGAGCACAAAGTACTAAGCTTGTTTGTGACAAGCCTGGTTAATGAAAACTCTCTGTTAATGTCATTTTCAAACTCATATTTCTATATAGTTTATAGGCAAAAAAAAGATAAAGTGTTACCAAACGCATCGTTCAAGTTGGTTGTAGAGTTTTTTGCATAGAGGCAGATTGTTTTTAAATGGCAATTAAAACATTAACTAAATTGGGAACAGTTTTGTTCTCCCAGGTTAAAGCATAAAACTAAGGTTGAAAGTGCCTTAAACCCAAGAACTATTAAAAGCCATGGCGTGGGCTAATGCTATAAAAAGAAACAAAAAGCTGCTTTTAAGGAATAGAACTACCAGCCTGGCCAAGGTGTTCAGTTACACTGCGTTGGTGGGCTAGTTAAACACACCCTGTTGTGGCTTGCTCCTATTTTGTTATACCACCATATATTAATTTGAAAATGTTTCTTGTTCCACAGAAAAAAGCAAAGATCGAGGGAATAACACGATTGGTGCCAGGCTGAACAGAGTGGAGGACAAGGTAAGTCTCAGTTAGAGTGGCAGTGAATGAGGACAGGGTCTGTGATCCAACAGTGCTTGTTTCATAGGCTGTGGGGAAAAATTCAGCTTAAAATAGAGTTGAATGCCCAGCTTTTCCAGGTGATGGAGCGTAATTTTTGTGGCAGATTGCATTTTTGGTTCTTTCCTGTCATTTTAACAGAATAAAAAAACACCAGACTTTAATTGATTTCGGTCTCTGTTGGGACTCACTTGGGTTTTTGATTTTTAATTGTGTATATTACACATGTCTCAGTGCTCTATTTCCTTCCTCCTTTGGTACCTCAGTATATTACAGTCCCTAAGATTTCCCGTGACCGTTGCTCTGTTGTTTATATAACTCCACCTACAATTCCTCAGAGCGCGCGATGGCAAACCTTGTTCTGTCCTGGTTTTCATTCCTTATGACAAATGGAGTTTCTCCTTTCAAGTGACGTGAAGCCAGAAAAAATCAGACTCGTTCTATAATCTCAAATTAACAGTTAAATGCTTTGTAACCCTTTATTTCAATGCTAGCTGTGCTTGAAAGACAACATGACAAGAGGAGCTGTGTCATTGTAAAAAATACAGGTTTGCCTATGCTGGTATTAAGGAAAGAAAGGGAGAGTTAAGAGAAGTGGTTTGAATCTTTTACTGATCTCTTACAGTGATTTGGTGAGGGGGTGAAGGAATTTCTTTACCTTAGGATTATTCCCTTCATGTACCTAAACCGTTCACTAAGGAGTGAAAATTTTTCTTGAGGAAAAGGTCTTTCAGAGTGTTTCTGCTACAACTGGAAGTATGTGATAACGTCATGAGGGATTTGTTCTGAAGAAATACCCAGCAAATACGCTGCAAACCAAAAGAGGTGTGAGCAACGCATCGCAAGGGATGCAAACCGAGCACCCTGATCTGTATTGATTCACTTGTGACGTATCCGTTCCTTACACATTTCTCCTTAAATACTTAAGAATAAACTTGAGTGATAGTACTCAGAACTGTGCTTCAATCTGTCGGAAATAAGTGGCATTTTAAAGGCAACCGGTGCCTTTTGGTATATAGGGTGACACACAGAAAGGGTGAAGGAGAAGGTAGAAGGTACAGTGCATTTTGGACAAAGAAGAATCGCTGTGCAGTGCTCGTCTGGATCTGTGGTTGCTAAGTGTTCTTACACATGGAAGCCCTTTCAGAAAGTTTGGATTACATTTATTTATTTTCTCTCCGTAATGTCAACTAAAAGTGTGGAACACTAAAAAATGTCTTGTGACTTGTGACAAAGAGCAATGACTTTTCAGTTTGAACAAATAATTCTTAAATGACAGCTTGAAATAGCTTCTCTGTGCTATTTGTAACATCTCCAACGAGCCTGGGAAAGCTTTGGTGTTGTGGAGATAAGCTGTTTTGGGGTTATTAATTACTCTTTTTACATCCTTACAAATAAGTATACCGTGAATTTATAGTGGCTGTTGTTTTATGTCTTGTAATGGGACTGTAAAACACTCCCTGTTTAATTTTAGTATAGCCGGGTTAAATTTTAGCCTTGTTTTAAGTAACAGACCATTCTTTCTTTGCAGTTGCATGAGGTCATCTGTGGTTTCAGAGTTGTATGTTATCTGCCCTATACAGCTAGTCCTATCTGCAGGAATTTTATCTGAAAGTAGCTGAAAGACTAAAAATAGAGAATTTCGGTTGGACTCGGCAAACAGTGGTATACATGACAACACACTGGCAATGGCGAAATCACATTTTTGTTGCAGCTGCAGATGGCGGCCAAAGCTATCTTTTCGGTATTTTTGCTCTCAGAGATTGGCCTTCTCTTTCCCGTAAAGGACACGTTATGCCTTCAACATACAATTAAACCCTTTCTGAGCTGAGCACTGTATAAAGGACATCTATATCGACTGGTTTCAAAGGTGACTACGTATTTTAAACAGTTACATCCCGTTTGGCTTGTGAGTTAGTTTTGAATCTTGGACTTCTGACGGAGAGATTTTTAGGGGTGCAGGCTAGTGTTAGCATCCAACCACCTTTTGTGCATTTGAAAAATATCCTTTAAGTCATTCTAGAATGAGCCGTAGCCTTCTGAAATTATTTGGACACTCCTGCTACAGCAAGAAATTACGTGGTACTTCCCCTGCCACGGGGATAAGCCGAGTTCTCCTAATAGATCCTTCCCAATGATCGTTGGGATGCTCCTTGCAGCGGAAGGCTGGTGTACAGTTGTCAGGAAGTCTGTGCTAAAGCAGAAAGAGAAGAAATCCTGAACTTTCATTTTTTAAACTTTTGAGTGCTTCTGCTTATAGATGTCTGCTGTCAGCAGAAGATCTGCGACTTGCACATCACAGAGGCGGAATCCAGTTTTAGGTATGTTCCTATAGGCTTTTTGTGGAGGTAGATTTTAACTTGAGAAGCTTTTACAAATAAAGATAATTCTGCCCTCAACAGTATTTAATCATGTTCCTGGGACATCATGTCAGTCTTGCAAAGCTTTTGTACTTGCGGCACGAGCAGACATGCTCTAGAGGCGTATGTGCGGCTGGCAGTACAGAGGAGATGGCATGTGAAAGGGACGTTTTAAAAATAAAATGCTTAGAGTCAAACAGCAGTGTATTGGCAGGAATTACGGTACTTGATGGCAAAAATCTGAATTTCCAAGTATTGAAATCAGCAAAAAATGTTATTTTCTTCTTTTACATTTACGAACATGTTCACGTGAGAGAGAGAGTCCTGTAGAGTCTGTTCATCTTGTGTGGTGAGTGAAACTTTGACCGTGTAATACGTACAGTTTGTGATAAAGCAGCTAAAGACTGTTTCCTAATACGCAAAAGCCGGGGGGAGGAATCACGCGTGCAGGAACCTTCCTGCAGATCCCTTCCCGCAGAGTTTTGTCATTTTGGCAAGCGACTGAAGAGGCGGTTTTGTAAACCGAACTAGCAACTGCACGACCCAATAGGCCTTTATGACAAGAAATCCCAGCCCGACGTGTAATCGCAGCACGTTTTGACTTCGCCGTTTTTCTCTGTCGCTTGCAAAGGGGAGGGTGGCAAACGCTGCGT
>NW_010527025.1:112075-124569 GCF_000687285.1 Phaethon lepturus
GAAGGCGGGTGGCCGTGGCCGAGGGCAGGCAGCTGCAGGCACCCGCGTGCCCACACCCCGATCCGTGGGGACAGCAGCCAGCTCTGGGCCAGCGCAGAGCCCAGCCCGAGCCCCTAAACCCCGCTAAGCAGCAGCGGCCCAAGTGTGTGCGTGTAAATACGCTGATCCGGTCCCTCGGAGAATGTTGAGCGGGATTACAGCGGCAAATCAATTTATCTGCGGTGACCAGCCTTCTCTCTTTTTATCCTGAAACATCTGTGAATGACTAGTCAGCCTACCCTCAAGAAACCTGGCCGCGGCTGGCTCGCTACCAAAACCAAAATCAGAAACAGTTTTTCCAGATAGGCACAGCTGTGTGTACGCGGGGTGTTAATCCGCACGCAGAGCACTGCGTGCCAGGGCTTTAGTTCGGGGTGTGCCCAGCAGCTCGATCCAGGAACCAGCCCGCAGCGCACTCAGGAGCTTCTGGATGCTACGTCTCCTCTTTTCTTTTCACCGCTTTAATTGTAGCTTGGCTATAAATGACTGTAATGCTAACTTTTTAGACTATAAACGACTTGGCTGTAAATGACTGTAATGCTCTTTTTCAACCTTTTGCTGACCGTTGATTTAGATACGACAGGCACAACTTGCACTTCTCAGGTAATCAGCCAGGCTTGTTGCTTGGCTGCCCTAAGGCAATTCAGTCTTAAATACGGGCACTGCACAAAATCATCCAGAGTAAAGGGCTAAAATTGGCGGTCCCTGGACTCTCACCAGTCCTTTGTGCCTACATACCAGATTCCTCCAGACGTCAGTAGGTCCTGCCTGTGGTCTGCCGGTCCCAGAGCAGCATAACAGAACCCAGATTTACAAAAAAATTTTTAAAACCGTTCTGAGCACTAAACATTATGCTCTATTCTCTGTTAAGTTGTTTTAAAAATAGGACTTAACCTTCTGCAATGATTTGGACACTTTAAAATTTGCCTTTTAAGAATAGTTATAGCAATCCAAAGCAATTTTCTGGCTGTTCCTTCTAATATACTCAGAACAATTCCTGTACTTGACAGGAAGTACAGTATTAATATCAGTATTGCCAAGGTCACTACTAGCATCTTAGAATAGTCTTCTTCAATTATATGGAACATTAGGAGTAGTGTTACCTACTACTAAATTTTAAGTTGTAGAGATTTAAATGGAGATTTCTGTTTATGCAGAAGATATACAGTAGTGAGACATGTGACAGCTTTTAATGTGAATCCAACCATTCTGCAAGACAATATTCATTCCAAGCATATGCACATTTTGCATGCTTACAACTAAAAATGTGAACCCTCGTACTCTGTCTTAGCACTGACCCAAAGAGCAGCACGCAGAATTTGGAACGTGCAGCGCAGCACTGAAGAGAGAATCATTTCACTTTTTCAGATTTACTTTATAAGCAGATTGCACCACTTTTTAAGTCAATTAAAACCAAATCTATCATGTGAAAACATCTACCCTAAAGTAGATGCTACTGTGCTGCTTGAGTTGCCTACTGGAAATCTGAAATGATCTTGGACACCGAAACTGAAAGGAAGTTCTCTTTGCACAGTTCTTTTGAGTTCTGGTTATGGTGATTTGGTTTTCTGTCTTCCATCTACAATATCTTTGATTGTTAAATGTGTAGATCCCATGCTCAGTAAAACAGTAAGGATGTGATCTATTTTGATATGTTTTTTCACTGTGAGTGCCAAGTATGAAACCTTTAAAGAGAAGTCAGTGCAAAGGCTTTATTTAAAAGCTTTCAAAAAGTGGTGGAGACCTGTATGTTACAACATTTATATACGCAGTATGACATTTTCTTCTGGCTTAATAATTTTCTGTAATTGTTTCACCAGAGTATTGATTCTATCCATGCGTGTATTAGAAACCAGTTTTGCTGGAACCCTGTTATACACAGTCCAGAGGAACAGAATGGCCATTGATAAGTCTAGGTCTAGTTACTAATTTTACTCTTGCTCTTTCCTGCTCTTGCTTTCTGATCAACTAATAGTTCCCCGTTGCAAAAGGTTTCATATCTAACTTATTTCTCCTGTTGATTTGCTAAAAGAAAAAAAAAATTTAAATTGAGTTATATATTGCAGAGGAATTTCACTGTAATGTTCATAAATTTGATGCTTCGTTGTACCACAAGGTTAATTGTAATCACACCATTTCTAACAATGAACTCCAAGCCCATCCAACACAGAAAGGTTTAGGAGACGCTCCAGGAGCCCATTAAAAGTGATGGGAGTCTTTCCTTTGGCCTGGCAGGCTGTGAAGAAGGTCTTTTAATCAAACCACAAGGTAGCTTCAATGAGCCAACATTTCAGCCTTCCTTCATCAGGGTAGGCAGAAGCATTAAGCTTTATCAAAGTTGTATGCCTTTGAAGTGCTTTTTTCTTTTGGTTAGTGTGATACGGTTTTACTCAGCAACACAGTGTGTTACATGACAGCATTTCTGTCATAAATGGAGGTATAAAGCTATATATGTGTGTGTGTCATTATTGGACGCTCCATATTTACCATCCTAAGAACATGTATTACATAGGTTAATATTTTACTTAGAAAAGTATTATCTCATCTACCTCTTCCTGGGTTCAGAAATACCAGGTCTCATGTTGACAGCTTGTTCACCTAAAAGAATTCTTCGTGTGTGGCCAGTCTTCCAATTTTATGTGAAAGATCTGCCTTATCTAACACAGGATCAAACCTTGGTGGGTTTTTTTGTCTATTTTTTATGGCATTCTGTAGCCTGTGGGAACAGTTACTCTGCTTCCTGCTGTAACATAGCAATTAGTACAAACTTCGAAAAAGGCCTTGACCTTTGATGGCCTTCTTGCACATCAGTGTGTAATGACTAGGGACATTTTGGCTTTATTTTTAATTGAATAATGATGCTGAAAAATGCACGGTAGAAGACTGACTTAACAACCATCTTATGAATTTCTGACCAGTACTGGAAACCATGATTAGAGGCATGAGTCAACATTTGGAAGAGATGGCTTCAGAAGGTGGCTGATGTGGAAATATTCAGCATTTTGCAGACTGAGTATATCTGAGTCAGTTCAGGTGTTGAATATTGGCAGCTTCTGCAATAGTGTGTGAGGATTTTCCTTCCTGATAGCTAGAAACAGAAGAAAAATGTGGGTTTGGATTGAAATTTTAAAATATATGCAAATCAATAAAAATCAAAACAACCACCACCAAGCAGTTACTCATCTTGTATATAGATCTTGCAGTAATGCAGAAGTAATAACCTGGGGGATGTGGAGGAATATTGAGGCATGTGGAAGATTAAGTATCACTATTAATTTAATCCTTAGTCTTTTTCCAGATGCTGAAGAACAAGCATACGGAAGCAATTTTGGTGCTGAACTTTGTGATGGAGGGTGCCCATTTTCTATAAATTGGACTACAACGAAGCACATCTTTCATCAATCTAGGTCATTAAGCAGCCTTAAAATTTTAATAGCTTTACTATCACCAATCTGATACTATTTCAATGGGTAAACAAAGAAAAACTGCAGATTTCCATTTCCAGTATCCTATGCTCTCCATCTCACTAGCTTCGGTGAAATAAAATTATCAGACACACAATGTTAAAAATGAAAACAAAAAATAATTATTTGTAGGATTCACTGCTGCCAGAAGGTTTGGTAGCCAGAATAGAAACAAACTGAGAGACAGATTAGGCAAAGTCGTGGAGAAGGGCTTGCTTGAGGATTATTAAACAGGATGTCTGGATGTAAACTCTGGTTTAACAAGTCCTTTAAACACTGGTCAGTGATGAGTTGGTAAAAAGAGGAGAAGCATGACTTTATGTACATGTGCTTTCTTACACGCTTTTTTTAAGGTTCTGCTACAAGCCTTGCACCAGAAACAAGATAACTGGGTGAGATAACCTTTAATCTTGTTCGATATAGCCCTTTTTATGCGAGGCTGTTATACACAGCTGCTTGCCACTGGATTTGGTCACCCATGCAGCCCGTTGCTGTACAGTGTCTTAGACCTGATCTGTTTACAAAAGCTGTGCCAGCAGACCACTATGCCTGTCTAGAGGATATTCATGTGGGTTTTTGCAGCACTGCGCCATGAAGTTCTTTGGAATAGCTTTCACTTGCATCCATTTGTTAGCATTTTATCTGTTTTATCTAATTTTATCTGTTTGAAGATCATTAGGTCCTACTGCAGCACAAATGAAAAACAAGCAATTTTTGCGTTAATGTTGAAACTGTTTAACATACTCACTCTAAAGCACTATCTATAACCTGTAGGCTATTATCTAGGCACAGTAGCTTAGATATAGTTACAGACCTGGCCTACAGAGCAATGTTGCAAGCTATCATGGTATTTTATGGTCTGTTTCTGTAGTGTCAGCTCTTGGATCACAGGAAATGTGATGATATTTTAAAAAAACCCTAAACACAAACAAAAACCAAATCTAGCATCTGAACTTAAATAGCCTCAGATGGTGAGGATACTGCAGCTCATCAGCTTATTTGCAGGAATTGAGAATATACACTCAATCCCTGTAAAATAAAGTCGAACAGGACAAAATATTAAGTCTCTATTCTAGAGAATAGTGACTGAAGTTAGGTCGAGGTAGCACACAGTTTCTGTGCTAGTGTTCAAAAGCAGTGGCTAATTAACGTCTGGTCATTCAGTCACATGCAGTCATCTGTGATACTCCTCTACAAATTTTATTAAAAGCAAAGCAGCAGAAGTGAAATACCCCTAAAGAAAAGGCTTCCTGTTTAAGTGAGTTGCTATAGATTTTACCCCAAATTTCTAATGCTTCTGGATGCAGGCGGTGGTTTGGAAGGCAAGCGCAAACCTTGCAAAACAAATACAAATTGTTTTATATATACTTTTCTTTTTTTTTTTTTTTTAATCTTACTGATTTCTTCCCTGTTTGGGATCAATGATTGATTAATTAAAAGTCATTGATTAATGACTTTTGAATTCTTAACACTGGCAACAGCTGCATGCTTGAGATCCGCAGAGCTGTCTACTTGCTGGCTAAGGGCAGAAATCCCAGAGGAATTCTAAGTAACATGCAATATATCCTATAAATTAGGAATGGGGGGGAGGAAATGGAAGAATGAAATAATGCGTTACCAGCTGATAATCTTTTCAACAATTTTCAGACTAGTTGCTGGTTTGGGGATCAGCTATTTGTGCTTATATTTGAGTAGGTATGCAGGTAGATATAAGGTCTTCAAATTGACATGACTTGATCTTTTATTAAACCACATAAGGCTTGTTTTGTCTGGCATTCAAAGATAAACCCAAGCAAGAGTTGAAACATAGCCTACATCATTCTTGTGCATAGACTGTTTACATTTGACATGGAATGGAAATGCATGGTGAATATGCTGAGAGAGAATGTGGAACAGTTGAATGGACTAAATACCCTGTGGAGAAGGGATCAGAGAAGAGGGATTTAAGTGAACAACACATGTGCACAGTGTGCTACACAGAAGACTTTTATTTGTCTTTCTTACAGGTTACAGGAAAAGAAATGACCATAAGATCATATCTGCATTTTATTTTTGTGCGTGTGTGTTGCAAACAAGTGACCAAAAAGCATCTAACATAAATGGCAAATTTTGGTTTTGATACACTAGGATGAACCTCTACTGAAGTTAGATGCATCAAAGTTAAAATTGTTCCTTGTCAAAGATCTGTTTTGAAAATGATCTTGCCAGAATTAAAATATTTTATTTTCATTTGCAGTTAAGTATCAGGGAGGAAAAGCGTGTGGAGTTGAAAGGACTTATTCAGGCTGCAGTCTTTTCAGGTTGGAATCTATTCAGCTCTTGGAAAAGATTCAGAGTAGAGGAAGGTATACTCCCTTTCTTACACGAAGTCCATACCTTCTGTCACCCTATCTGCTTCCTCGCCCCACCTCCCAAAAAAATAAAATTGCAAAACAGAAATGATCCTGTGCTGGCTAGATTGCAGGAAGAGAAAGAGAAGGAGCCTTTGCTGTCTGACTCCTACTTAGAGCGATGGGAGTCAGAGGGAAGATAAGAAGAAAAATAGGCAGTCAATAAAAAGTAGAATATGAACACCTGGTTCGAAGTGTACCTACCCCTCCTAGAGCTCAGGAAACAAAGATGGCAAATACAGTTTCCTCAAATACTTCTCTGTCCCTGTATCCTACCCACTGGGGTTGTGGCAAAATCACAATCTCTCTATAAGAAAATCAAGATTTGCATTACTTCTATAAACATCTAGAACAAGTATGATTACGATGACTTTTTACAAGTCTTTAAAGTATCCCACTGTCTTAGCAGTTAGCAAGTACTCGTGTCACAGGTACTCTTTCTATCTCAAAGTAACCGATGCTACGCTTGGTAGCTCCAGTGATCAGCCAGCAGCCCAACCTGGCAGAGTGTGATTGCCCTTGTATGCCATGGGTGTGACAGTCTGATGAGCTGCCTCCCTTTAGGATGGACCTTCTTTGTGGTAGCTTCGTTAGGTTCATCATAGCATGAGAGTTCCTGCTCTGACAGACTAAAAACACAAAAATAGAGAAAAGAAGGGCAAAAGAAAATATTGTTTCCCTCTTTTACAGCTAAGGTGCAGCAAGTGTCTTGCCCGAGGTATCACAGTGGCATCTGTGGCACAGCCAGGAATTTAACTTAAGGTGTGTCTGGGACTTAACCACAAATCAGCATTCCTTTTTGATATTGTCTTTAAAAACCCCTCCAGTTTTGAATAGTTATATTGGCCAGTGCAATGTTCAATGTAATCATAGCCCATTAATACTAAAACCATCCAGTACTTGAGAACATCATATATAAACACATAAACCACACCAACCCAGCCAATGTAAATGTACTGGGACTATTTCAGATGGTAGATTTTAAATCGTCTAGAAATTAATCTCCTAACATAATTTTGTAGCCCAGGAGCCTAGGGGTGGAGAGGACTGAACATGCTTACATGACACAGAAATTTGTCCTATGTATAGATAATTACGCATGTAATACTTAAAGCTAAACAAACTATATTAAATGCTATATTTGCACAGTCAAGCAGAGAGAAATATTCAAGTGAGTTCAAATATTCATGTACGTTTCTATTTTAAAAGTCTTGGATCCAGCATTGCTCACCATTGACCCTTCTCCGACATCTGTTAATCTTGGGTTTATTTCAATTTTTTTCTCTGTCTTTTTTGAACAGATGACTCCACTTAAATCAGCACTTGGTTTCCATTAGACTGATAGAAGGTGATTCACTTAGTAATATGTGCATCTTTATCTAGTTATGTCCCAATAGCCTTAATATATCAAGGAAGCTGGTGTGATTAACAGCACTGAAGGCTTTGTCAGACACTACACTTGATAAATACTACCCTTTGTTCAGCTGTAGGAAAAGAGTGAATAAATACATTGCTTTCAAACTGAAAATGTGTACAGCCTTATAAATATTCTAAAATTATCCCTATTGGAAAAAAAAATGTTGACAGTAGAAGTTACATCTACATATATGTCTGTGTTTGTACACGTCTACCAATCCAAGTGTGTGGGTTGGCTCTTCGCCCTGCCTGGGCTGTCCTTTTTCTGTTTTATCATTTCATTATGGAGCCACCATTTGTGTGTGATTTTCCTCCTATGCACTTGAGCTTTGTGCAGATTCTTTGACGGTTCTTTGTCTCTGGTTGTCATAGCTTATCTGTCCCAGGGTAGCTGGATATGTGGGTATTAGTTGTGCCACTCTAGTTAATGTTAGCAACAGAGACATCTGACTTGGCTTGATTATTGTGTATGATAATCCTGCCAAATGAGGCAGTCAAAACAAAATCCCCAAGAGTAAAACATATTCAAAATGTCAGCTTGAATGGAGATGGGGTCTTTGCTTCATCGTAGCTGAAATTTTCTGGAAACTTTCCAGTTGTGCCACCAGTGTCTGTGATTGCATGCTGTGGTTGCCAGGATACCTGATTTATCCTTTATTCTGCTACTCCCCAGTTTCTAGAGAGCTTTCAGAGAGAGCTTCAACCGGAGGAGTTTTACAGAAGAACGCCCTAGAAAGCAAATGGGCAAGTATAATTTTTCCTACCTCTCAAACAGAGACTGGCTGAGCCATTATCATGGATCCTCTACCTCTGTGTTTGTCTCCTGTTACGTTAGGGAGTTTTGGCCAAGCTTTGAGGTCAAATAATCAGTCCCACAGAGATGCCGCCAAAAACTCTCAGCGAAATTTTGGTAGCAGAAGTGACTGGGGAGGAACATGGTGCCCCTCCACCGATGCAAAGGAGCAGCAGTTCCCGCTGTAGCACTATCCATATACCCTTCCCTCTAACATGGCAGGCACGCTGGCCCAGGGCCCAGAGATCCATCTAGCAGGGTTTGGGTGGCACTGCATCCACGCCTGGGTTTTTAGCTTGGGCATGATACTTTGCAGAGGTCCAGCTGTTCCTGGTTTAAGCTTGGGCAGCACTGGTTCAGCTGTCTTTGCAGCACGCTTTTCATTGCGGCCAGCTTGACACCATGCTCAGAATGAATGGGAGGTTCACAGGCTGCTCCAAGATAGGGACTGACAAAGCTGGTTTTCAATCCGCGTCCTCTCTGCGGAGGAATTTCTGAATCTCATGACAGCTAGAAAAAAAGGCAGTGGAAAGTAATTTCCTTTGCATAGAGAAAGGGGAGGAGGAGGAGGATGGTCAGTTAATGGTGCTACACTTGAGAACCAAAAGGGCAGTGACTGTCCTGCAAACAAGGTCACCTTCATTTTGTTTTCTGTGCAGTGGCTGTACAACTTCAGTGAAAAATCAATCATGGATCATCATACCAGACCTGAAACGGAACGAGAACTTTTTTTGTTGTTGGTTTGGAGTGGTTCTTTTTGGTTCTGTCATTGGTGGTAGAGAGCCCAGCTTGATGTATATTAGTTTGTGCCAAGTCCAAACAGATAGTTTCCATTTTTTTCTCCTGTCCCTTTGATATTTATTATCAGTGAACACACAGGCCAGCTGTCATTCAGTCCTGAGATGGCTGCTGTAATAAAAACCCGATCAAGCACAGTGGACATGCATAGTGGTTGTTTACAAATGCTTCACTGATTTTCATGACTACAGGACGGGCATCTTTTCTTTCCACTGCTGGTGGAAGGGCTGCAAGATAAGGGGACGAAAGCAGCAGCCTTTACAACTTCGTTTTTATTGTATGGCATAGCCGAAGGTATAATTAAATTAGGACACAAGCAAATTCATTAGATCCATCAGACTGCTATATCTATATTGTTATTCAGATAGCTACATGTTAAAGGACTGCAAATTATACTGTGAAAGAAAGCCCTAAAAACAATTGACTTTAATTTTTCCACACTGAAGTTCCCCATCTGTACGTCCCCCACACCCTTCCCAAGAGAGGCTTGTGCTAATTAATAACTGTGAAGCAAGTAAGTGTTAAGCTGGTAAGTGCAGCAAAAAAGCTTAGAGAAAAATGAATTGTTCTGTCTTCAGAGGCACAAAGATGCACTCGGGGAGTTGAAGTCTTTGGGTCTATGGCCTCTTTGCAGTGCAGAAACATTATAATGTAATGGAATTAGTCCAGCCCCCACCTGATAATAATTTAAGTTCATTTTTCTCTCCAGCTGCCCTGTATTTCTCCACAGCTTTGACCTGTATCGTAACCTTGAATAGGCATCTTCACCCCTCCCGGCTTCTGCTCCCGGGTGAAGCCCGGGGTGCTCATCTAGGCTGTAAGCTCTCTGAGCTCCAGCCTTATCATGTGTTTAGATGGGACCTTTCAGTCTTCCAGTGGTGCTGGAATTTGGACGTTATCAATGCCAAACAGCAAAATAGTATTCAAGCCTGGAAGGCTTGTGTATTATAGATGCCTAGGCTTTTAAACATAAAATATGAACAATGTAAATATAGCAGTAACAGATCAAAACATAGGTGTTTTCTATGGTAGATAAGTAACTAGTAGATAGCTAGTAGTACTCTAAAAACAGTAAAGAACTTCAGAAATTGTCATAGAAAAATGCGGATTCATCCATTTTTGTAGTATGATTGTAGTGGGTTTGGCGGTGGGGAGGAAACCAGTTACCAAGATGAATTATTAGAGGGATATTGGGTTAAATATAAGTCCAGAAAAATGCAATTGCTACATATGTAGTACTATTGAAAAGTTTTTGTGTGATGTTTTGGTGACTGTTTCTTCCGGAGGAGGAGAACCTTGGAAAGGCAGGCAGGATAATGTTAAATTGAGATTCCTTCTGGTACAAAACTTAAAAGTCTACTATTAATTCACAATGAAAGTGAGTATTTTGAGTAATTTAGATGACTTTCTTAACAACATTTAAGTATTTCTTCAGAGTAAATTGATGTCTGCAGAGTAGGGTACATACTGGTCACACCCAGAAATGCTTTCTTTTTAGGCCACAGGTAGAAAAGTGTAGGAACAGTGCCAATATTTTAGTCAGCAAAGCATCCAGAAAGCCCTTGGAAGAATATGGTACCCATCAGTTTAAGAGATAGCTAAATTTCTTTTTGAAATGCTCTAAGAAAGCTAACAGAAATTGAAGGTGGTATGAAGGTAAGGGTAGAGAATGGTTTAATCAGAGGTTTAATTAAGGATAAAATTGTATTCGCTAAGCTCAGCTGGCAATTATCAGTCAATAACTCATGCAACAGGGATCTTCTCTCCTTTCTCTGTAGTTTCTACATCCTCCTCTCACTGCTGAATAGCTGTCCCTCGCAGGAGGCTGAGGGAGCTGGGGCCTCCTCGCTGGGCTAGTGAGTACCGAATCCTGTGACATCTGTGAACTTGCAGCAGCTTGAACCTTGCTTCTAACCTGGATCCCAGAGTAGCTGGAGGGCATTGTGAAAAAAAAAAAAAAATGGTGCCAACGAAAAAAAATTCCTTTCCAGTTTCAAAAAAACTGTCTGGTAAAGTGTCAGAGTACATCCAAAAGCTTCTTGGGTGTTGTTCTGATTCTCAGTGATGAAGAAGGTAGAGGGTAACCTTGGAAGCACGCAAGAGGGCTCTCTCTGGCAGCACAGTGTGTGTGCACATGTGTACAAATGCCTGTTTACCTCTAGCAAGCCTTGAGCTCAGAGAATTGCAATCTTTTCTGACCCCTGTTTTAAACCCAAAGAAGCAGAAGACCTTTTACAATGCAAAACCCCATTTTCTTCTGCTTCACCATAGAAAATCCCCGTCTACATTGAAACTGAGACGTTTGTACTCCATAGTAAATAATAATGAGGATTATTGTAAAAGACTCAGGTTATTTCCACCCTTCTCCTAAGCTTTCTTGCATTTCATCATAGGTTTGTTTTGTACCAAAATGAAGCTGTGAGATACACACACCGAACAGAAATCAAAGGCGTGCTTTCATCGCAGTCCTGAAGCTAATCGGTTGGCTTGCTGCTGCAGGCATCTGCAGGCACCTTGTACTGTAGTACGGTAGTGTGATGACTTTGGAGGCCCAGCTATTTTAAATCATAATGGTGAGACAGTATGCATGCTTTCTTTCAAAAAGCCTGGGCAAGCCACGCTGGGTTGATTTTCTTGGCACACTATGTACCTGTAATTTTGTCTTATACTTTGTAATGTAGGTATCTGGGCATAGAATCAAAAAGCTCCACTGGATATATAAGAACTTTTTATTAAAGAAAAAAAATAAACAACAAACATTCTTTGCTTTTAGATTGCTAATATTCCTTTAGCAGCTATAGGTGTTTAAGAACAAAGAAAGTTACTGGGGAAACAAAAGGAAAAAGAAACATTATGGTTGTGGGGGATGTTTTTGGCAGTGGTTTGTTAGCGAATTTTTCTACCATGATTTTGGTCCTTTGCTAGTATGCTTACAGTGACTGGATTACTCAAGACAGCTAGAAAGAAGTGATAACTTCCATAAAAAACCTGAAAAGCCATGCATGTGCTGTAATAGTGGTCAGCTGAACTGACTTAGAGTACTGAGGGAGCTGGCGGAGGAGCTTGCCAAGCCACTCTCCATCATTTATCAGCAGTCCTGGTTGACAGGGGAGGTCCCAGAAGACTGGAGGCTTGCCAGTGTGACGCCTGTCTACAAGAAGTACTGGAAGGAGGATCCGGGGAACTACAGGCCTGTCAGCCTGACCTCCGTACCGGGGAAGATTATGGAGTGGTTCATCTCACAGGGCATGTGCAGGACAACCAAGGGGCCGGGCCCAGCCAGCATGGGTTCATGGAAGGCAGGTCCTGCTTGACCAACCTGATCTCTTTCTATGACCAGGTGACCCGCCTAGTGGATGAGGGAAAGGCTGAGGATGTTGTCTACCTGGACTTTAGTAAAGCCTTTGACAGCATCTCCCACAGCATTCTCCTGAGGAAACTGGCAGCTTGTGGCTTACACAGGTTTACTCTTTGCTGGGTAAAGAACTGGCTGGATGGCCAAACTCAGAGAGCCATGGTGAATGGACTTAAATCCAGTTGGTGGCCGGTCACAAGAGGTGTTCCACAGGGCTCAGTTTTGGGGCCGGTCTTGTT
>NW_010527026.1:0-441 GCF_000687285.1 Phaethon lepturus
CCCAAGGACCTGGGACTCACTACAGTTCTCGGTGCTGCCAGAATTTGCCGGTTCAGCCTCTTTTTCCTTCTTCTCTTCTCCCTTCCTCTTCTGTAACTCCAGCGGCTTAGCTGTCCTCCACCTAAGAGAATACATGGGTGTCTTACAGTCTTATGAGATGAGGCTGCCTAGACACGTAGCCTCGCTCGTGTGCTACATGGCTGTACCGTGCTGCTGGTGATGCGTACAAACCCTGCGGTGCACGTTGGTGGTCTGACCTGCTGTGGACTATAAAGAGGGATTCTTCCTCACCTAGAGAGTCAGGCTCTCTTCCCTGCAGCAGGAGGCAGCTGCCAGCCAGATGGTCTTCAATTTCTTCTTCTTTACTTTCTCTGGCCTCTCCAGCTTCAGCCGCAGCAGCTGCTGTCCACCGCCAGTAAGCGCTCCACCTGTCCCTTTTTG
>NW_010527027.1:0-11509 GCF_000687285.1 Phaethon lepturus
CGGGGCAGGGAGCGGGGATCGGCCCCGCGCAGCCAGCCTATGGCGAGAGCCTTAAACAGGCGCCATTTGCCATTCAGCAGGCTGAGCAGGGTGCACCGCCTAGCACATACAGCTCTTATTTTAGGGTATTGGTTTCGCTCCAAGCGCCCAGGCGCCGAGAGCGGTAGCTGCAGGACGGCCTCTCCCTGAAAGCGATCTGCTGGCGGAGGGGCCTTCTTGCCCGCACTGGCCCTCTCAGGTAACGCGCTGGGGTCTGCAGCCAGCACCCAACGGCAGCTGCGTTCGTGGCCAAGTGCCCCGGCAGCAACGCTCCTGCTGGACTTGCCAGCAAGTCTCGGCCTCGAAGACCAACGCTGCAACCCCAGAATATGGAAAAATAAATTAGGGAGAGAAAAAAAAAGGAAATTGGAGTGGTAAGACCTGCTGCCCAGAAAGCTCGTGTTGTCTCCATCTGTGGAGATACTTGCACCCTGAGCAAGCTGCTCAAGGCAGGGTGGACAAGATGCACTGCAACAGTCCCCTCCAGACTCCACTGTGCTGCAATTCCACACCATTCTATAATTCTATACAGCAAATAAATCAACAGCCAGATGAACACAATGCAAGAATGGAGAAACTGAAAAAGAAACAAGCCCTTCTTAAATGTTTTTCTTCTCCAAAAGAGAATTTTATACTTCCTAAACTGTCTTAACCACTTTCTCAGATTCTTAGAAATGTTACTAGCTCCCTTTAATGTATACTATTCAATGTAGAAGCACTACTGGTTATCAACTCTGGATAAAATTTAATTGCAAGGGCCACAGGATTTACACGTGAGCTGGTCTAATGCTGGTATTGTCCACATTTAGTTCTAGCAGCACATACAAACTCAGAGAGAAGCTGAGGGAATGGGGATTATTTAATCTGGAGGAGACCTCATCACTCGTCTCCAACTACCTGAAAGGGAAAGGTGGGTGTTGGTCTCTTCTCCCACGTAACTAGAGGAACAAGAGGAAATGGCCTCAAGTTGCACCAGGGGAGGTTTAAACTAGATACTAGAAAGAGTTTCTATACTGAGAGAGTGGTCAAACATTGGAACAGGCTGCCCAGGGAGGTGGTGGAGTCACCATCACTGGAGGTCTTCAGAAAACACGTAGGTATGGCACTTCAGGACATGGTTTAGTGGGCATGATGGTGTCGGGTTGACAGCTGGACTGCATGATCTAGAAGAGGTCTTTTCCAACCTTAATGATTCTGTGATTCTAAGTTCAATGCCTATCCACTGAATCTCATGGCTTCTGAACAGCAATACCCTCCTCAAATTTCAGTTCCCTGAAAAGAATTACTAAAATGGCCAACATACTCCCTGAGTCCTCAAGCCCCTACTGACAAGTATTACTTGCTTTCCATCCTTTACTCAGCCTTAATCTTCTCACTTGCCTCTCAGCTTTCTTTTGTCCTGAATTTCCAGAGTAATACCAATATTTATCATTCTCAAATTAAAATAAAACTTTCCTGTTAGATTTTCTATTATAATCTACCTATTAGATTCAGGTAGTAAAGTTGCTTAAATTCAGTATTACACTGATGTTATGATTTATCCACCATTATCTACTCTTTTTTTCCCAAAGCTGCTGCTTCAAAAAAAAAATACAGATTTCCATACAGTAAACAGGATCTACATGTTTAACTGGAGATGTATGATAGGCAGATTATTAGATGCTACCTCTTCAGTACATTCTTTGTCACGCTGTTCTGCCTCAACTAGAGATCTGATCAGGGATGATGGGGTGTTTTCCTTCAAGTCAAACTTCTAAAATAAATAGATGGATAATTGTGTGCATATATAGAAGAGAAGCAGAGGGGAAAATCTGATCAGTGCACTACCTTACCCCTAGATGAGCTTCACTTTGTAGTTTCGGATGAGAGATAACGTAAAAAGCCTCACTCCTCTATTAACTGCTAGCTAGCCAGTTTCCTCATTCTATCACAATTCAGATGACTCTGAATACGTTAAGAGCTCATACTTTGCTCATACTCATTAAGAAATGAAGCTTCAGCAGCTCTGCCATTCTGTGCAGCAATTAACAAATAAAAAAAAAATTCAGTGACTTCTAGTTTAAGCCCTACTATTCAATGGTATGAGGGTACCTTACAAAGAAGCTGACACAGACAACATACCAAAGCTGTTTGCTCTTCCTATATAGATGCACAGAAAATAAAAGTATGTTGATTACTGGTAATTACTCTCTAATTCAAGTGCACATTAGCCATTGCATTAATCTCATCATTGAGTAGAAAAAAAAATTAAGTCAAACACTTGACATCCAAAGACCTGGAGAAGCTGATCATATTCTAGTTCCAGTTCAGATAAAATGGCCAATTATTACCTTTGGGACAACACTGAAGAGGAACTAACAATGCTAATGAGAACCAGTATGCATAAAAAAAATTACTTAATGGAAACAGGAAGCCAGAAACAAAGAGCTTGGACATTAAGCAGCTAAAGACACCCAGCTTTTTAGTTTGTTCATGCTACCTTGCAATAGTAAGAAAAATTATAAAGAAATAAGTGGATGCTGTAACTCCTGACACTGTGAGGCACAGGTGAGTGTTACAAGCCCATCTGTAGAGATGTTACTACTAATGCCAGAACACCAAAGCACATCAATGGACAACTCCATATTAGGTCACTGACCTCTTACCAAACCAACCACCCCAAAGTCCCATCACCCCCAACTATTTTGGGCTGTTAATGTGTATCTCTGTACAAAAATTTAATTTATTTCACTAAGAGGAAAATACAAAACACTTTGGATAGATTTAATATTACTTCTTCAGAAGCCTGTCTTTACAGTGAATTCAGAAGTCCACAAGACAGCTAAAAACACTGACCACGGCCCTTCAGTAAGATGGGGAAAAAGCAAACACTCTCTATCATCAACTAAATATTGACTCAATTGTAAAACAAATGTTATAGAAGAAAATGTGGAGGTTTTTTCTCCTCAGAAGTTGGTATATGTTGTACACTGGAGGCCAGAAAGAAGTACAGTTCAAAGTTCAACTCTGAAACAATTACAGCAGTTTGTTGTCACTGTGATGTTAGTCCTTTTCCTCCCACTGCAACAGTCTCTTAGTCCCAGTACATCAGGACTTTTGTTTACTAGCGCCTTCTCTTGCTAGTCTATCAGCTTCTTCATTTCCTTGGAAGCCAGCATGACCAGGAACATGCATCTGTTAAGACAAAAGTATAGGAGTGTTAGTTATACAAGAAATCAAGAAAAAACTACATATATGAAATTTGATCATGCCACACCCTTTCATTCATAGTACAGTAGCACCTCCTTAGAGGCCCCCTCCTCACACTCAGTCCTTACGTGTTCTTCCCAGACTGCCTTCCTCTAGGAAAGTCTTGTCAAACTGTGAAAATAATGAAGTAGTGAACTGGCCAAGGACCACCTAACCTAGCCTTCAAGAAACACAGAAAATGTCTCCAACTTAAAATTCCCACTTTCACAGGACAGAGAAAAACCCCTCTGCATTCAGAGCTTAGATCAAGTTAATCTTTTTTCCCAGAAAGCCAGAGACCGCTATGCCGTTAACAGCCTTGGTAGTTATACCACTCACTTAGGACAAAGATACAGGGTATGAAAAGAATCTCTTGATCTTCAGATGTCTTAACTGCCCATCCTTAAACAATCAGGCACTGAAAACACCTTCAACCTAAGCCCATACTTGTCAGAAGTGAGGGTGGAGGAGTGTGGGGCAGGAAAGAGAGGAAAAAAAAATCAAGCTTTCCATTTGACCAGATTTGAGAGGGGACAAGCACGAAATGCGTGCGAGATGGTATTAGGCTTACATGGCAAGGTTTTGGTAGTGGGGGAGCTGCAGGGGTGGCTTCTGTGAGAAGACATCAGGGGCTGCCCCTGCATCAAAAGAGCCAGTTCCAGCTGACTCCAAAATGGACCTACCACAGAACACAGCTGAGCCCATCAGCAAAGCTGGTGGGTCCTCTGTGATAAAGTATTTCAGAAAGGGTCAAAAATGCTGCACAGCAGCTGAGAGGAGTGAGAAAATTTTCAGAGAAACAGCCCTGCAGACACCATGGTCATGAATAAGGAGGGGGAGGAGGTGGTCCAGGTGCCAGAGCAGAGATTCCCCTGCAGTCCCTGGTGAAGACCATAGTGAGGCCAGCTGTGCCCCTGCAGCCCATGGAGCTCCACGGTGGAGCCGATATCCACCTGCAGCCCAAGGAGGACCCCATGCCAGAGCAGGTGGATTATCATAACAAAGCACCTGCATACATTTCTCCTCCTGAAATGAAACATCACAGAATCATTAAGGTTGGAAAGGACCTTTGAGACCATCAACTCCAACCGTTAACCCAACACCACCACGCCTCCCTAAGCCACATCCCGAAGTGCCACATCCACACGTTTTTTGAACACTTCCAGAGATGGTGACTCCACTGCCTCCCTGGGCAGCCTGTTCCAATGCTTGACCACTTGGTGAAGAAATTTTTCCTAATATCCAATCTAAACCTTCCCTGGCGCAACTTGAGGATATTTCCTCTTGTCCTATCACTAGTTACTTGGGAGAAGAGACCAACACTCGCCTCACCACAACCCCCTTTCAGGTAGTTGTAGAGAGCGATAAGGTCTTCCCTCAGCCTCCTCTTCTCCAGACTGAACAACCCCAGTTCCCTCAGCTGCCCCATAAGACTTGTGCTCCAGCCCCCTCACCAGCTTCGTTGCCCTTCTCTGGACATGCTCCAGCACCTCAACATCCTTCTTGTAGTGAGGGGCCCAAAACTGAACACAGTATTCAAGGTGTGGCCTCACTAGTGCCAAGTACAGGGGTACAATCACCCCACATTTAAGAGATTCAGATGTAATAAGTGTGCATAAAGCAACAATTTTTTTTTTAATTATGTAAAATACTCTAAGGACAGCTGAAACTTAGTCTTAGTTTTAAATTTTTTTATACTTTCTACTCCTCAATAGACAATAGGACTAACTATATAACATCTAGTCAGCCTTTAAATTGGAGTTGCCAACCCTGGAACACAGAACAACATGAATGGAAGAATATCTGCAATAGATTTCCCATTGAAAAAGTGCACATTAAAGATCTATGCCATCCTGTTTCCTACAAAGTAAAGACAGAAGCCCAACAAATATGCCATTAGCAGCCACAAAATCAATGGTACAGAGATTTATTTCTAGAATCAGTAGTCTTATACCACAATTAGACTAAAATGTAGAAGGAGGAGAGGGAAGATATCCCCTACAATGTTTATCACTGATGTTAGAGGTTACAAAGAAATATCTTACCAGGAATATGTGTACAGAAGTTGTTTTACTTCTTTACTGAAGAACTAAACAATTTAAAACTTAAAAATGGGTATTTTAAAGACCCGTCTGTACCCAGTTTTTGTTGGAAAAAAAACAGTTAAGGTACAGACAACTAGAGTTAGTTTATTTGGGGTTATACTCTGTTAGTTCTCTCAGTTTAAGACACTCTCATGATTGAGTTAACACCAAAAAACCAGCATCTTAAGAGTTCTGAAAAGCAAACCCAGAAATTGAGCTATGACTCAAAAAAAAGATAGAGTAATGTTTTAAGCTTAGATTTCCAGGAACAGACGTTTCATCTACTAACAGTACTGACAAACTAAAAATAATTATTGCGGGCATTTCCTAAGTAGTAACAAGAGACAGCAAATAAATAAATGAAATATTGATTCCAAGAGCCTAGCTTAAATTGCTTATTTGTTTTAAATAAAACCAGCAGTTTATCTATATTTATGGTTTTACTTATGAATGTACAATAATATTATGCTATATAAATTTCTTAGTTACGGTCATGCTTCTAAGTTTTTACAAGAAGCATGTTTAAGATGTCATTAAGAAGAAGAAATGAGGTGCTTACCCACTGAATTTCTATGCCTTTTGATAGACTATCAAGTCTTTCAAAATCTTCTTTATTTATTACACTTCCTCCTGAACTTGTTCTCCAGCCATTTGTTTTCCAGTTGTCAACCCAGCTGGTAATACCTGTGCGAAGGGAGCATTACCATAAAAATGCTATTAAAGACGCCATCAAGGATCAAGATGGAGCAAATAGCCCTTTAACAAGACATTAACTCTGTACAAAGTCTCACGCAAAGACATTAGAGATAGAAGATACTCCTTCTGGTTCTCTACTACTGGCTTTCAGGATTGTATTTTTCCATTATTTGAATTACCCAACCATGTTTTCCTGAACAGATATTTAAAGACTACAATCTTATATACACATTAGACACAAAATTATGACATGAACATCAATAAACTGAAGCTAAGGATTTGCCTGATTGTACAGTCAGCTAGAACAAATCTACAGCTTTGTTTTGAGAAATTGAGGAGACACACATGCACAGAGGAAAAACTGATGGCCAGATGCCTTATGGCTTCTGCACACTAAATAGAATCCTTCAGAGAAGGATCATGTAAGCAGATTTCTACAGAACAAGATTTAACATTCTGGCCATCCCTTACCGGCCAGAAAATTTACTGTATTACTCCTTAAATAAGGAGTTGTTTGGTTGGTTGGTTTTGGTATCTTTGCTGGTCTCGACAACGTAAGACATCCTTACTGCTTTCATGACAAAATAGACCTGAACCAAACAGAGAATCATCAGCCTTGCACACAAAACCTACTAAAAACCAAGTCAAAGCACATCCATTCATACTTAACCACAAGCCTCCTTCTCTGCTATTTTAAAACATGACTCCTAGACCCACTTACAAAACAACTTTGATTAAACAAGAGTGGAACCTGCACCTCGGTGACCCAAAATGCAAGAGCAAACTGCAAGCAAAACCAAAGAGACTAAGACATTGCACCTAAAGATTCTTCTTTCCTTCCCTCAAACTTATGTATCATACCTAAGTTTAAAAGGAATTTTAGCTGACACAGCAACTTTTCCTCCTTCATAACACCTGTTTCATAGACAAGATGGTATAGACCTCTCACAAAGCAAAGAATTGCAACGATGTTTTTTTGCTCCTTATTATTTTGAACAATTTGCTTCTTGCAACAAATAATGCACTTGGATTCTATTGATCAACATGCAACACCCAGTCCTGAAGAGCAGACTCTTCC
This sequence comes from Phaethon lepturus, assembly GCF_000687285.1. Taxonomy (NCBI): domain Eukaryota; kingdom Metazoa; phylum Chordata; class Aves; order Phaethontiformes; family Phaethontidae; genus Phaethon; species Phaethon lepturus. The sequence continues at coordinate 7,126 of NW_010527027.1, forward strand.
TTTTACTCTTCCCTTTTTCAGAATGCTTCTGGTAGAGACTAAAAAATACCCACCAACAAGAAGGAAAAAAACTCACAACAACAACAACAACAAAAAAAACCCCAACACCACCAAACCCTTCCGCTCCTATAGGAAATGCTATGCCTAAACCTTCTGGGGAAAATAAGCTATGCAAATTAGAGATTTATGAGATGATCCGTAGGAAGAGGCAATGGAAAATTCCTTCATGTTGATTCTTAACATTTACTGCCCCTTCCTCAACTTATGAGCTAGAATCAGGAGGACAGAGCACAAGCCCTTGACACTTTTCACTTCTGGACAGAACCTCTTTCATGCACATACAAGCTAACAGAATTTGAAACAAGCAGCAAGTGACAGCTCCAGCAACTCCTTCCTTGACTAGCAGTCACTTGTTCCCACTTGGTAGCTTTGTCCTTTCTAGAATATTGCTAGTTAAGGTGACACCAGAGTTTTTCAAGGTAAGTTCTGTTTTACTTTTAAACACGATTCCACTTTCAGGAATTGGGGAGGGCTTCTGGAAAGCAGAATGACTTATTTAGAGGAAAAAATATACAGATTTTTAATATACAAACCATTTGTTTGCTTTATTAATAACAAGCAATGAAACAAGTAATTACTTTCAGTGTTAGCACTCAAGAATAGGAAGTTATCCTAAGAACAAGATACTCACACCTCCCCCCCCCCAAAAAAAAAAAAATCACTGAAGTGTGAAAAAGCAACATTTAATTTTCAGTCAAAAGTTCCAGTAAGTTTTTGTTTAATGTTATTTCAAAACAAAAAACCTCCAAAGTGATCTGGAAACAGCTAACACATGTATTCCTTTTGTAAAAGTCAGAAATACAAAGATGACATACTTATGCAGTTCAGAATTATCACAGATAATCTGAAGATGATGATCTGAAGATCTGGGGGAAAGGGGAAGAAGTTTTCAGAAATTAAGTCTTACTGGCTGCTTCATGTAGTATTTCTAGGAAATAAAATATTTTCCAAATCTCTGGATGAAGGTGAAACCTTAAATACACCCTCTGAGCATATACCATCTCTGGCTAGCCTTCTAGTCTAGCCTGAAAGTTTGGAAGTGTAGTCTACATGTAAGAAGTAAGGAAACTTGAATATACTCCACATTTGTGTATTAAGACAGGCTCTCCAATCAAAACAAAATAAAAAAAGAATCCTACAGGGTCACTACACCAACTTCCAAGTACTTTCCCGAGTACATCCTTAATAGAGTACACATGAACAACATTTTTTCTAGACTTTGTGTCATACTGAATGCTTCAAGACAGAAATCCTTTAGTTACTTCTGTCATGCTTTACTCTAAGAGGCACTTTGCCTCTACTTGTATTTCATGAGGTTAGCAACTGATCACTGCAATACTCTGCAGTTTTTCCCCAAGCAGTCATGAGTACTGAAATTATGCATTCTCTTCCTCATATCCCTCTCCCCAGGCCTCAGTATGTTCTGTGGGCCCTATGTAATGAAATCATATGCAGTGTGTCTTCCAAGAATCACGAAAACTAAAATCATTAACTTACCATTAATAGTGAACTTGCTATCAGTGTAGATAATTAATTTCTTGATGTTTTGACTCTTTGCTTGCTCTATTGCTTTGCAGGCTGCCTTAAGAACATTTCAATAGAAACACAGTTCAGAACAGCATTTTGAACACGTGCAAATTAAATTACCGAAGTACCTGATGCTAACACAGAACTACAAAGAATATTACTGTAATCTTTCCATCAATGAGTACCAACATGCTTCAGAACACAGGATTCCAAAATTATGCATGCAGACAACCACTTAATGCATCAGGCAAAGAAGGCGGCATTTATGTTTCACTGGCAAAAAAACCCCACAAATATTCTGATGCTCAATCCTGTACTGAAAGAGCAGCTCTCTGTCCAATTTCCTAACTCTGTCAACTGCACTTCAAGTTTTAGGCATTTTCTACATACCTTTAGGAAGCAAAGATTCATACCCGTTCCAACAGTCTGGAACCCCTAAAAGAGGGGAGTTTTGATGGGTTTTTTTGGTGCTATGAAATATAACAAGAAGAAGTGGCTGGGTCCTGGATATAGAGCTGAAAAGCTCTCTAGTGACAAGTCTGACCCTTGGGACACCATCGTCACTTCTTGCTTGTCCCCCACTAAAATGAACTTCCTGTACTTTTTAAGCAGATCAGTTCCCTATTTCAATTTATCTCCCAACACACAGTGCAGGATAGCAGCAGTACCAGAATTAAGATGAGGTGAGAAGGGAAGGCTAAATCTGCTGTTGCCAACAGAAGTTTACTTCAGAAGTAACAGAAATTACTCCTGAGAGCCTAGAACCATTTGTTATATTCATCTAAGGAGTATGATACTCTGATTCTATCATAATAGTAAGTCGACTCTCCTCTTAACCACTACTCATCAGCCCTCACCCCAAGGTCTAAGATGTACACATTAAAAATGCAAAGGATACTATACAGATTCAGGCATTCCTAACGTAAGGCTGTTTTAAATATCTGTGCTTGGCCTGATGATATTTGGGAATTCTCAAGGTGAATTACTCTTTGTTCAAAAACAATAGAGATGAATAGAACAGTTTAGTTCAAATCATGACTCCTAATTTTTTGTTTACTTCCCTCACAGCTCCACAACTGTTCCTGAAAGCCAGAGTTGAAAGAGTCATGAGTGTGCTACTGTGGTCTAACATGCAGAAGCATTTTAGGATGTTTACTACTTACATGTATTTCAGCTCTTTGATTAGTCTGCCGTCCAGGAAGTCTTTCACTGGTATTTCTGTGTCCAAGGAATGAAGAGTAAATTAGTTACCCAAAATATTACAGAGTGGTGTACAATGACTATATATTAGAAAAACAAATAAAAGACAACTAATTCGGTTTTTATAAAGGAGGTTGAATGGGGATTCTACTTCTGACTGCCAACTGCATAGTGCAACCTGCATATATGGACCTGCCAAAGATAGGCAGTTTCTTTTGTTGTCTTCTGTGCACATCTGTAACTATTTTTAAACTTTCTGCATCACTTTAATTATAGCTTCAGCCCCTTAAAGTATTATTTCCAGTTGATTTTGCCCACATTCTTACCACCTAGAGAAGCTGATTTCTCTTTTCCCCTCAGTAACTCACTAGTATCATAGTACTGTCATTAAGAGTCTCAATAGCAAGGTTTCATATTCAAAAGGAGACTGATATTTAATTTACACATAAAACAAAGACTAGTACATATTAAAAAAAGAATACACCCAGCTACTTACAAAGGGTGACCTGGTCCCCAGTAGACACCTATTCCAGCACGTGCCCTATTACGTCCATTACCTGAGCAACAACCATCTGTATAAACAACTGCGAAGTCACCTACAAAAGAATTACCAAAAGCAGAAGTTCAAGCACTCCTTCAAGGGTGTAGTCTCTTCAAGTAGAAACGCCTGCCAGCAGATTAATCCCCCAAACTTCCACCCCCAGAGAGCCCTTCAAAACGTTAACTACAGAAACCATGTAAATTAGTAATGCAGAACACCAGAAGCCCCACTGCAGCTTCACACCCTCACTGCTCCAAAATCAGTCGGCCTCAAGAGGCATTTCTGCTCCACATTTCAGATTCTCACTACACTTCCTACCTTCTTCAGTCAGCTTTAAAACTTCTCAGCTACACCTGTATTTCAATAGTCTGTAATCCAGACACACATAAAATCACACATATAATGACCAGATTAAGCTATATGTTGATAGCAGTTAGAGCCAATTAATATTACACTGAAAGACAATGTGAACAAATATACAATGGCTCACATTTCCATTTCAGAGAGGAACAGTATTACGCTGGACCTGGTGCTGCCATACACAGATGTCCCTAAAGGCTTTCTCATCATTACGCTGGTTATTTATGAAAGAGTACAAAGAACTCAAAAGAATTACAGAAATAACAAAAGAGCTTACCCATATACGAAAATTTATCTTCGCTGACTGTTGGCACCGAGTATACTTCATTATGTTTTACACGCTTTGCAATGTGTTCTTCATTTGTAGACTGTTCATATGGCCTTTTGCACGTATTGCAGCACAAGACGTTTATTTCTGGTTCCTCCCTCTGGCTACTGTTTTCCTGTGTTACAGCTGGAGGACCATGTGCCCCTTCCAAAAAAGAGAGAAAAGATTCAGCTACATACAAAATCAAATTTTATTTGAAACGATTGCTTCTAAAGCCGACAGTTGTTATCACCTATTAGCAATGCTAGTCTGTTAAACGGACACCACACCAAGCTATTACGCAAAAAATATTACAGTATACATCATTCTTGATACTAGACCAAACGCAAGTGAAGACACAGGCGTAACGGCCCTTAAAGCGGGCAGCG
>NW_010527028.1:0-5126 GCF_000687285.1 Phaethon lepturus
TTCAGCTAAACCTTTGGGACTGGATGGTTTGCGGTCTCGGAGCTGACCCGGCCGTAATTGTCAGGCTTGTTAGCTGTCTTCTCGGAAAACCATGGGCTGAGTGGCCACAACAGCTTCTCTGCCGCAGGAGTTGTCTTTTCAGGTCAGGACTGAGGCACGTTGCCAGGATAACATAAAAAACCCAGATGTGCTACAGGGGAAAGCTTTGAAAGTCCTGTTGAAGCCCAAGACTCAAGTCTCCCTCCTGCAAAACCTTCAGCCTTTGCTCTGTAATCTCCTGAAGTTTGGAGGACGGTGAATAGCAAGTCTCATTTTCTCAGACTGCTCATCCAGGGTTTCACACGGGGCCCCAAACGTACGGTGTACAATTCTGCTGCTTAAAATACGGCACTTTTTTTTCCCCACAGACTTTAGAGCCTGAGAAACCACCCTGTGTATATTATAATAGTCTTGGATCTGTAGTAAGTCATCAATTGCGAAGAGAAAATATTTGATAGCTCCATCCTGTTGCGTAATCAACATCTTGCCCTTGGACTACATCATAACATTTTCAGCATGCCTCTGCAAAACATACTCTGCGAAGGGATCCCTGACTCCTTGTACTTGCTATCTCCATATTGCTTTTGTACTTGCTATTCGTGTATTGCTTTTTTCTTTCCTGCAGATGAAATCTGACTGAATCTTTCACACCCCAGGAGATAGGGTAAGCTTTTTTTGAAGGAAATTGCAAAGTAAGGAGTTCCTTACCAGAGCAATTATGGTTTATTGTTTCAGTCAGTAAATGTTTAAAAAAGCAACCATCTCTTAAGAACATATCATAAAATGTGACATGCACACAAACTGTAAATAAATAGAAATAATTGCTTGTACTAGAAGATCCAGTCCAGGATTGGTTTCAGTTCCCAGTATAGCTGCAAACTTTCTGTCCACCTATGAGCAAACCAATTAATCTTCCCTGTATCTCATTTCCCTTTCAGTGCAACGAGAGGAATACCTCCCCTGTCCAGAGGATGAGTTCTGTAGCTCAACAGAGCCCCAGCATACTTACCCCCTGCCCCAAAGAGGACTTCAGTAGGACCAAAGTAAATAGGACCAAAGTAAATACCTTGCAGTGATTTCACGTATTCCTAGTCCCATGGGCTTAGCATCATTTTTAAAAAGAGAAAGGAGAAAAAAAGAGAAAAAAAACCTGTCTCTTTCTCTTTAAAAAGAGAAAGAGAAGGAGTTCCAGCCAGCTTGTGGTTTGACTGTTACCCACTTACACCAAAGAGCCCAGAAAGGGCTCCAGTTAAAGTGTGACTTGGTCAGCAAGCGTTTCTTTTCACAGTCAGGTACCTCACTGTCTTTTAACACCATTGCTGTCCAGAGGAGCAAAGGACAACCTCACAAGCCAGGATTTACGTGAGGGCCACAGACCGCAGATGCTCCCGTAGTTCTTCAAACAAGAGCAACCAGATTTGTGCTTTCGTGACTTTTTTTTTTTCGTTCTATCAGTTAATACTGGTAATCATGCAGCACTGACAGTTAGAAGCAGCACTTGTTTGCCACCCATTGTTACTACATCTAACCATCCTCCCATAATTAAAATGCAGGGGCTCCTTCCCCCATTTCCCCACCCACTTCTAGGAAGCATCTGAAAATCTTTGTGTCTCTACGGGGAGACACAATAAAGCCTCCTGCTTGTGTTTTTCTGCAGACTTTTTCCTGCTGAGCTGGTGATATTGTCATCTGTATAGCAAAAAAGACTCATTTTCAAGGAGAATGAAAAATAGATCTCTGCAATTATGAGGGACTCACCTCTCTGTGCTTCACCGGTACCTTCACTATCATGACAGTGGCTACCTAGCAACCATGCCTTTCGACTCAAGCCAGCTTTATTTATATATATTTGTATTTCTACTGGCATGGGGGACAGGTGGCCATAAAAATATCAATTTACTTGGACACGATAAGCTAAAGCATCTTCTTTCAGAGAATTTAAAACAATATTTCATCGACAGCTTGAAGAAACACCAGTGTCTTGTTTGTTGGCATGGCAGGTGTGGCTGTTTAAGCTCACTATTGAGACATGCTTCTTCCCAGGTTACAGTGTGCAAAAAGTTCTTACTGTAAAAAATAAAAAAAAAAAAAAAAAAAAACCACCAAAAACACCTCCCCCAAGCCCCTGAAAAGCAAGACCTTATGGTTTGTTTTACAGAAGCAAGTCCTCTTCCTTACAATGCTTGATAGCAATTAACCCTCACCAGTGAGTGGTTTCTGGGCTTACCTTAACATAAGAATTACTTAAGCTTTAAATTTATGTACTTAATACCAGTTACTTTTTGCCTAGAAGACAGGGTGGAGGTAAGTGTGCTTGAGATTTGTAGACAGAGGCAATCTAAGGCAATAAATAAGTTCTTTTGCCTCCCTCCTGTGTGAAGGCAGAACTAGGTTAACCTTATAAAGCAATGTAATTGTTCTGGTTGTTTGTATTTTAGATCATTCCCCTCCCTTTCAGCCCTCTCTCCTCCCTCCCCATCATGTACGAAAAACACAATTAGACAGAAGCTGTAAATCACTGTGTGGAGCTTACCTAACTCATCCCTTTTGCAGCTGACAAGAAGCAAAACCTAGTAAACACAGTTCCTGCCCATTTTCACATGGCAACAGTTTTGTCAATTCATGGGGCGAGATACCCTTCCAAAAACATTTACATACAGCTCTGTATTCCTCCCTGTCACCCTTCTGCTCCGAGCCGAAGCCTTGTCACAGCGCTCCTCTCCCTGGATTTATTCCAGCCTTCAGACTGGTGTCTTAGGTGTTTATCCATTTCAGTGTTTCTTATTTACTATTATCCCGTTAATTTTGAGCTTTTCAGAATATTTCTTGATTAAGCTTCACAAAACTTGTGTGAAGTAGCAAACTGTTCCTAGTCCAATTCAACGTGCGAGGAGCAAGGCAGTGTATTTAGTGTTATAGAGCATGGGGTAACTTTCTTCATTCTGCTGGAATTGGGTACTGAATAAATAGACTTTGTACAAGCAGACAGCGTTTGCCAACTGTTAGAAAGGTTGAAACAGGAACAGCCAGTGGACAAATCAAAGGAAGGAGGGGAAGATTGTCTCTGTAAAAGTAGACATGGTAATAAACAGATGTACAAATAAAATAGAACAAGTATAGAGAGTATTGCAGAATAAAATGAACAGTCAGTGTTTCTGAATAACAGGCTACTCATCCTGGATGCTAGGGGTGTGAGTTCAACTTCAGACTCCTACAGGAGCCTAAAGATCCTCTAACAGGTTCACAATTAACAAATAAATACAAAAATAAAGGACTAAGTGAAATGTAGGCCCACGTTAAGTGCTTGGGCCGTTGCAATGCTCCGAGTAGGATCCAAAACAGGTGTCACTTTGGGTAGTGACAGAAAAGAAACAGAGATGTGAGAGGAGGGCCACTTTCTCCCAAGGTCTCAGTCATCTCAGGTGAGGCTTTAAGAAGTCACTTCTATTCACCGGAAATCCACAGACCAGTGGACATGTGGACTCTGGTACCTACAGATAACTTTTTTTCTACATTTCACGTTGTTTGAAGGACTACATACAATTTTAAAATCATGGATTAGATCTCAGGTCTTCACCATTAACACCTTAATTATGTAGTATCAATTCCTGGCTGCCTTTGTGCTACCCAGCTGGATTACAAGCTGGAAATAAATAATCGTTTTACAAGAAGGGATGTGCCAGTCAGTCACCCAAAATCTCCTGTGGTCCCGCCTGCTTGAGACAGACTGAAGCACGGACTCCGGCTGAAAGGAGCTGAACCCACAGGTCTCACTAGCTGCGCGGGCTGTTTAAAGAGCATAGCAGGAGCACCAGCAGCTACAGATGGTTTCTTTGCGAGGTGCCCATTCCTTCAACATTTGAGACGCTCCCTGAGAAAGTGTCAAATTCCAGGTGAACATTGAAAAAAGATATTTTTTGGACAGAAGGATTCACAGTCCGCTTAAGCCCTGCTGTAGGCACCAAGCTTTCGGTCAACACGTACCTCTGACAACTGATCTTACTGAGCCAAACACGTCACTGCTTCAAGCCTGCAAACGCCCATAAAGTTGCATCGCAAACTATGGGTCCATTACTTTAACAGATTCCGCAAAGGAGAGCAATGCCTTGCCTTTGCCACCCTTACTGCTTTCATTAGATCTGATATTAAACATGTCGGATGGAAAAAGGCAAAGAGCCTCTGAGGCAATGAGCAGGTTCACGTTTAATGTGGGTTGCGTTCAAGGTCTGTAAAATGAGGATAATACCGCTTCCCTAGCTCACAGGAGAGCTAACGTTTGCGAAGCATTCTGCAGATGTCAGAAGAATTATAATGATCATTAATTAGAAAATGATCATTCAACTTAGTCTTTGATTCTAGGCAGATTTCATGCTCTACCCTTTTTATTACAACTGTTGAATTGCAATTTCATTTATCTTCATTGTCTGCAGTTTTGAAGTAATGGGAAAAGTTCACAGTGAAGGCTTTGAGGTGTCTTTTTGTTATCAAGGGTTCCTATGAAATATATTAAATTTATTTAAGCCTATTAGTTTATCAAAAGGGTATAATCCTATTCTTTAGCTTTCAGGGGAAAGCAGCAACTATCTCAGTTAATTACTGTTTCCTTGCTGGTACCCCAGAGCAAGCAAATGTTCCATGGTCCAAAGTAATTGGTAACGGCTGGGAACGAACATGTACGCATTGGCCCTACTAACTAATAAGGTTAATTGGATAAACAGTAAACGACTGTAAAATAACTGAATTTTCATAACAAAGGAACATGAATCTTCCAGCTTACAGAAAACATATACGTGTTTTATTTGGTGCTTATATAAAAAACAGGTTATGACAGATCCCTAAATGACATAGACATGTAACCTATGAGTCGCCAGACAAATGCATCAAATGCAGACAAAACCAGCTTTGACAAGATCTCGGCCGTTTTCGGTACACAAGCGTAACGCAAAGCGTACGAGCACCCCTGTACAGAGACCAAAGAGGTTCAGCCGCCCCCGCATCCCGCCCGCCCTCATCACAGGCAGCTTCAGCGCCCTTCTCCTGAAGACCTTTTGTGTCATTCCACGGACAGCTTGCCTGCACCCCACCAG
>NW_010527028.1:5166-18284 GCF_000687285.1 Phaethon lepturus
GGAGCGGAAAGGGCAAGTTTGTCCTGGCCGTGCTGCCCCAGAGGCATATTTAGCCACGGGGGAGAAAGGAGCTGCCGTTTCCTCCCTGACGTGCAGGGTCCTGATAGACCTCGCCCCAAGGGGACGGAGGAAACGGATCCCGGGGTGGGAGAGAGGAACAGGACCAAAGGAGCGGGAACGGGTGGACAAAGCAAGTTGGGTGCAGGGAGAGGCTGGGAGGCAAAAAAAACTGGTAGCCTAAGGGAGAACGACGCGTTTTGCCTCACACGGGTTTGAATTCAAGCTGGAGAGCACGATGAAGCAGAAAGCTTTTTGAAATATATTTTAATAAATTTGCCCAGATTCTTAAGAGATTTGTAATAGAATAGTCCTGTCAACTTCAGTGAATCTTTGATTTATACTGACTGGGGATTTATCCTTCTGCTGAGGTATTTCTAAAGTACTTATAATTTTGTTATACTAGCTAGTCACAGTTATTCTGATATATGTATTATTGGTTATTATGGACTGTCATCAACCCTTCAGTCAGCTGGCCATGATTCATGAAAGAAAATCACTCTTAATTAAACATTCATCTAATTATTCTTGCCAGAAACAAATGAAATATGCAACCAATATGTTCCATAACAGCTTCAGAAGAGTACCACTAGGGTTTGTGAAGCCAGATGATTGAATGCACAGGGAAGCTTTTCAGCACACGTTACGTGAGAAAAGGATCCATCCCTACCTTTTAACTGTCTTACGAACATTTCAAGCAGTATTTAATGTCAGACTAGATTTTGGAGCAAGGCACATTAATGACTACAGTAATTGCTCTTTGGGAGAACAGATTTGAGTGACAACACTTTCTCTAACCTCCAGGGTCTTACTTTCCTGTGAACAGCTTAACGTTTAAACAAACTGATTTCTCAATATTTTACCAAAAAAAAAAAAAAAAAAAAAAAATCCCTGCAGAGGCTCACGTAACTATTTTTCTGTATGTAATTAAAAAGAAAAGATCTAGCATAACATTTTTCTTTGGTGTGTCACTGTGCTGCTAGTTTGTTTCATGCATGCATATGCATCTAAGTAGTAGGATGTTGACCCCTACAGAATGACTTCAAAATGCCTCGAGCTTATCGTTCCCCCCATGTCTGAGAGTGTAAATCTAATTACCAAGTGCCTGGAATAGTTTTGTGATTCCTGCAAATTTCTTTCTTGCCCTAACTTATCTCGGCTTACAAAGTCTTGAATATGCAGTAGCTAAAGATTTTCTTCCCAATGCGTGGACATACTTGATGCAAATTGCTTATACACATTTGATTGAAATCAGCTGAACTTCCCTGGTATTAAAAACTAGTCTAACTGAAGGGAGAAACAGAAATGAGGTTTAGCAGTATTTGCCTCCTCAAAAGGGCAAATGTATAAGAGGAGTGCAAGTTTCCACTTCAAATTCACCCCGAAAGTCTGGCCTTTGGCTTTTTTACTGCATAATCCAATAAGCATTAACAGATGGGTTGCCAAAAGTTATATTGTGCCTTCATAAAAACTACAGTAATGCCATGAAATTCTCAATGCTTGTTCACAATTGTCATAAAATAATTTCTGATAAGAAACCTTGTCCTTCTCAGTCTGAGGAAAATGTAATACGAATTATAGGACAATAAGTAGCAATTTGTTGGGCTTTTGCTGTTCAAATATGTGGCAAAAGCCCGGAGATTCAGCAGGTTGCTTCTGATACCGCCACATCTGCAGGTTATCAGGTTCTGGCATACTACTTCTCTGTAATTATTTATTAAAAGACCTAAAATGAATGTTTCAAATGGATTTTGCAGAGCGGTTGAAGTTTGGGTTTGTTTCTCAACCCTGCCAGCTTTTATGTTCAGGGATTTTAGAACCACACTGGCTGAAGCAGCTAGGTGCTGATCTCTCTTTGAAATCAAGACTTACAGATGTTTCTTATGAAATCGGTGGGAAGTAGGCATCTAAGAAACTTCAAAAATCTAGCCTCTGCGCTCTCTAGAATAACCTCCAATTGGAAGGAAGCAGTGCAGTGCCTGATATGGCTTCGGGGTTTAATGTAAATTTATTATATCTTGGAGATTTCTTGAGACCAGCTTGGCTTTTCATAGACATCTTAGTGTTCCAAGGACTTCTTTCAGTAAACATGAAATATGCCAGTTTTTCACTGAACGAGTTATATTTTGAACTCATAGAACTGACTGTTTAATCATATTTTGATCCCAAATTTGTCTGTTCCATATTTGCCAGAAACAGGTAATTCAGCAAGACAAGCGATCGTTGAGAACGATTATTGGGGTCAAGATGTTGAATAGGTATGGATGTTGCTGTTGTTTTATATATGGTAAATATCTGCTCTCTGAGATCCCCGACAACTGTGTTAAGATCTGGGGCCCAAACACTCCCCTCTACAAGAGCCACGAGTGTGTCACCTGAAGCTGGCAGCACAACCAGCACATTGCTAATAAACTTTTACCTATAGGAACATTTTGTGACCCTTGAATGCCACCATCAAAGTTTCCTCTTTCTCATTCTGAAAATGCAGTCAATTTAGCTTTATTTTTCAGTTATCATAACCAGAGATTACCGCTGATCTTAATCCACAAATCGTGCCTGCCTTACCACATTGATCAGATCAGCTGTCAAATAGTCAGATCGGTAGCCATCTTTCTCTCTTGGTTTCCTTATTATCACATTATTAACTGCAAGTTCCTGAAAAACCACACAGGCTTCCTTTCCAAATCTGACTACCGCTGCTCCCATAAGATGGAGAAGTGTTTTAGCAAACCGTGACCACAGGAGAATGGCAACTAAGAAATGGCCACTGTGGCTGCCACCCCTCTGTGATTGCCAGCAGGCACCAGCGAAGCACTCCAACATCTCACGCAGCACCCAAAAGCGTCGAAAGCAGAGGAAGCACCAAGGCAATAAAGCAGCAGCAGGCCGACGAGCCGGGCGGCTGGAGGTGCGGGTCCCTGGGAAGCCTGCCCTGCTCGATTGCTTGGGCGGCCAAAGTACCTGATTTGCTTCTCCTGCTGCCTCCTGCAGCTACCGGCGTGGCGGAGTGCGTTTTCCCGCGGGAGAGTTCTGCTTTCACGTGCGCTGCAACGCGTTGGCGTCGACCCCGTGACTCGCCCCTCGCGCCAGCCTCTAGCTCAGCCGTGGGACCAAGCCCCGGCTTCAGACCCCGGGGGAACAGGACTGCCGAGTCTCATGCGACGGACGAGTGTAAAGCCATGCCCTCTGCTTAGTGTTTCCAAACAGCTGGTTCTAGGCAGGTCTCTGCTCAGCTGGGAGGGGGGTTTTAACAAGCCCTTTCGACGTGCCTGTGTGCTGTTCGAAGGGCCCGAGTGCTTCACTTCAGATTTTTGCTTCTATTCTGGGGACCAGTTGGCTAAATATTCACTTTGCAGCATCTAAACATATGGGCATCTACATTCTTTATCACATGTAGCTGCGAGTCCACTGAGCAATAAGGAGACTTATTTGTGCTAACTGTTCATTTTACATTGTTTTTAATACTGCAAAATAAGGATTTAAATTTGTTTGCATACAGACAGCAAATTATTTTTATGTTGTGCTGCCAGAGTAAAATTTTGCTGCATGCAGATTCCCTCATCTTTTCTAAGAAGCTATCTATCTAAAAATAAAAGCTCTACACCTGCCTCATCTCTGTATATCATCCAGTAACTCCAAAACTAAACATATATGTAGCGCTGTGCTAAAAGCCTCAGTGAAGCCTAGAGAGGGAGCTTCACCTGCACTGCCTTTGCCAACAGTCTTCTTTGCCTCCCACATCAGAGAGCTTGGACTGTCCAAGCCCAAGCTTCCCCCAAAAAGTACCTTTCATATAACATGCTTTAACTTTTGGTCATCCCTGAAGTGGTCAGGAAATTGGACTAGATGATTTTTCTAGGTCACTTCCAACCAAAATTACTCTACTCCTACTCTACTCTACTCTACTCTACTCTACTCTACTCTACTCTACTCTACTCTACTCTACTCTATTCTATTCTATTTGAAACCAAAAATCCATTTCCTTACTCTTTCCTTTATGGAGGTTTGCCCAATGTTTCCATGCAGTGTACTTCAGCCTGCATTCCCACAGCCGTGCACCGGCAGACACGGCAGTGCGAGGTCGATCACGACACAACCCACGGCCAGAAGCACATTCCAGCACTGGGAAGGTCCCGCACCCCACACCGCAGCTCCTGCTGGCAACAGGGAGTCACGAGCCAAAGCGCTGCTGGCACGCCCGCTTGTACAACAGCCTCTTTCTCGGAGAGCGTATGAATCGGCAAATTGCGGTTTCTGATTCAAATTGGGCTTCGACAAGTCTTGTGCTGTCAGATACACCTCAACTTCAGGGATTTACGTCATCCGGATTTCTGTTTCGCACTTGCTATTTCTGTCTCCTGGAAGAAATGCTCTTGTTTTCACATTCTGGAAAACACTGCGACTGTTGTTATGCTGCTACAGCAATACATCACTGGCTAATAGCTATTTTGGAAATTCATGTCAGGTCTGTTCAACTATTTTTATTCTTCTCTTGTCCGTTAAGTCGAACTGGCATCCTAGGCCACAGTCGCTCTCCCATTGATTTCTGGCCTGTGCTAGTTGAAGCAAAGCCCCCAAAATTTCATGGTAACCTCATCTTCTCCAAAGTTATATAGATGATCTGCTCATAAATCAAGCATGTATAACTGGCTACCACAACATCTGTAAATCTAACACAAATTAAAGGTATCTGTGACCTATAACCAGGACCAATAAAGGTCAATGAATCCTTTGCCATGACTGAAGGATTTCAAGAAATAATGTGGAGAGCACCATATTTCTTCACTTGAGGTTGCTTATTGCGTAGTGCGTGGGGTGCTCTGTTTAGAGATGGGGCATACATGTTTGAGTGCCTGGGTTCTGAGAATGGACTAAACTATGGTTTTCCATTTGCTGACCCTGAGCAGAGGACCATATGCGTATTATATAGAAGTTGTAAGGTGGCCTTTTCCTCCTCCAGCAGTCCTTACAAGCAAGGAGCAGCTCCTGTTGGATTTCACAGAGATGGATTCTCATGGTGTGCATACCCAGCCTCTGGGCTTCTGCAGATGGGAGACCACCTAGAAAGCACGATCCAAGGAGTACTGAGGTCATCTGGCCAAATCAGAGCCTAAACCAAACTGGAGACCAACCAGTCTGACCTGACCCAGCTCTGTCACACTGCCTTTGAAAGAGTAGAGATTAAAAGGCAAAAAAAAATTAAAGCTGAGAAAGGTTTTCCTACTGCATTCAATAACCAAAGCACACTACTGACATAAAAAACATTTTCAGGTGAAAGTTGCACCGTGGCATGAATTACATTTTTTTCACTTATACGTGTTAGATTGAAATGACAACTGTCAATCCCTGCAGTTCAGGGCATAAAATATGGTCAGAAAAAAATTCCCTGAGGATGAAAGGTTTGCAAAGCTGTATCAAAAAAGGCACTGTAGAGTAGTTTTACCTTCTGCTGGATTACCTCTGAGTATCAGTGGAGACAAGTGGTTGGACTATTCACCGATGTGTGGCATTAAGATTCCTACAGAAATAATCACTGCAAAATTACTGAGAGGCTTGATAGGTGCACAGCGTCTTCACCTACGAAAATAAAAACATTGTGGGGAGGCTGTAGTACAAAACATGTAATTGCTATCAAATGAGCACAAAAAGGTTTACCTTTGTTGGTTATTATCATTTTTAGATGACATGTTTTGGGACAAGGAACTTCTTTTTGTCATGAATTGTTCAGATGTATTGGTTCCTGGGTCAAGAGCTCTGGAGGCACCAATAATATACAAACTAAGGATTTCTTTCTTTGTCCCAGACTGTGTCAGCCAGACAATTCTAGGACAACCTACCAACCTAAATGGCTGCAATAATTTGTTCAAAAATAAGAATGGATGTGATAGATCCTGACGTGCAGTAAGTCACCAGAACAGTGGGGAAGAATATAGCAGAGTGCCCCATAAGCAATATAGGTACGGTCTTCAGTCACTCAGTGCAGCTACGAGCTTCTAAAGCAGTTGGAGAGTTGTGCCCACAAGGAAAATAAATCAGTAATGTAGTAAACTTTTCGGAACGGTTTTGGACTGGAGTCTATAGTATGTCAACATGCAACGATTTAATTAGCCTTCATTCTGCACTAAATACCTCAGAGCCCTATCCTGTAGCTGGGCAAAATGCCCATGAAAGCCAAAAGGAAAGCGTAGAGCCCTTTAGTGCAAGGAGGGAAATACAGTTTGTTTTTTTAATAGATCTACAAATATCTCAGCCAAGCTCGAAATAATGCAGGGAGGTTGTTTCCTTCTTCCTACAAATCTGTTTTTCAGTGGAATCACATACTTCCTAGTTCTAAATGGTCGCTTCTAATGGAAATAGGGGGTTACATCTGAGGGATAATCTTTTGATTCTGGAATTAAAGAAGCAGAAGAAGTCTGCTTTGGACCAGATGCTGCAATTTTCAATTCCTTCCTCTTTTCCTTCAGTATGTCTTATGCTGTTGTGTAGAGAGGGTGTTATTAAACTTTTTCAGACTCACCGTCCTAAATGCACCAACGTAGCACCAGCAGTTTTGAAAATGGTGTAAGTTCATAGCAGGTGAGGATGCAGCCTGCAGTGTGTGCTTGTGTGTGGGCATGTGTGCGTGCTGAGGAGAAAAACACATGCACAGGCACAGATTTCTAGTTTTCTCCATTTGTTTATTTTTAGCAATTTCTCCGTTCAGCCACTGTTTAAATTGCAAGCTCTTTCAAAGCTCTCTTTAGAAGTCCAATCCTTTTTGAGACACATTTGAGAGTTTTGAAAATAACCTTTAAAATGTCCATGTCCCATAAAAGAGGCTTGACCACTTCTCATTTAAGATACAGTCAATCATCTAATAAGATTTAATCCAACTAGGAGATGAACTAAGAAATCATTCTAGGGGCAGCTCTTATAAATCAGGAACATATTTAGATGAGTAGTAGTAGTGGTGGTTTAGTAGCAGTAGTAAATGGGTTTTGAGCCATTTCCAATTTATCAAAGCCTTTTTCAATTCAATGTACATGCCACTCTCAGAGTTAAAAGATTAATTAGAAAATAAAATTTAACATAACATCTTCTTGATGACATAGGAACTGAGAATGCTATTTCATCTTCTATTGTTCAACACTTAAAAGTATTATTAGTTTGACAAACTGAGAAAAAATCTGTAGGACAGAGTAACTCCTGTATTAAAGATGATAAACTGTAGATTTCTTGAACTGATTAATCTCCCTTCCTTTCTCATTAAAAAGACCTCCACATGAAAACAAAATTGCATGTTTCTTACAGCACGAATTGTCTTTACCCAACTAAGTAGAAGATTCTTCCGAGAGCGCTAAGGAAAATGTATTTATCCTTAGGCAGAACACAAGTCCACATGGTTATGAAGGTCAGCCTGGTTTCTAATCTGAGTGAAATATATGTACCATATTTAGCAGATGCATGTACAAGTGTGCCCATACAAGAAGAGAGAGTGAGAAAAGCAATTATAATTGCTATTCCCCAAATATATCATGAATTCTCAGATTTTCGTATTATGCTCTTACATTCCAAGAACAAAACTTCACGGGTCTTAGGCGGCGGGGGGATGGGGGAGTGGATAAGAGAAGTTTTAGCTTCTGGCAGGACTTTTTGCTTGGTTAAATGTTTAAAAAAAAATCTTTAGAGAACTGCAATCCTTTTGTGATCTTTCAAAAAATTACATTAATCCAAAAAAGCAAATTTTATTCTAGGCAAAGTTGGATGGCAAAATTCTGCTCTCAGTGTAACACTTTAGATGCCCACAAATTGCGTGAATCTGTCACTGGAAGTTGAATTTGACGCCAAATATCTGTATTTTCAGCAGCTATTGACAGGCCTACAAATAACATATCTAACTACTCTGCTACAGAGAGAATAGTCTGATCTTTGTACCTTAGGGAGTTTTGATATTTAAACGGCATTAAAGAAGACAACTTGGCATAAGGATATTAGAAAGTTTTTTACATACATACAAAGGAAACACCATTGATTTCCTCTTTGATCACTATTCAAATGAAATCAAAGCAAATCCATAGTCCTCAGGTTTTTTAGGCTTAATACCTATTTTATAGACAACCTAGGTCCTTTACCATGTACACCCTCATTATGGCAATGTACATGGCATGTGCCTTCCTTGCTTCTTTTGCTTTGTACTTTTAGGACATATGATAAAGACAATTAGAAAAATAATTACTGTTCATCGGAATTGTTCCCCTTCTTACACAAATAGACTTTTACACATCTTGAAAGGGTGAAAAAGTTAAGAAATTTTATGCAGGTACTAGAATGGCACAGCTGTCAAGGTCTGATCTCTCTCCCTTTTTTTAATTCTATTGTAGCACAGGAAGAGTACAAAAATTCAATAGAAAAGAATTAAAGTAAAATCATTACATTTCTTATAGCAAATCATGACCAATTGTGTGGTGTCACTGAAGAGCATGAAGTGCAGCAAAGTCTAAAAGCTGTAAGTGCCCCATTATTCATTTTTACTGAAAATGTAAGAGGGCTTCTTGTAAAGTTAAAATTTGTCAGATGGTGCTAAAGTAGGCGTTTCAACATTTCAAACAGTTGCTTCACTACTGACCTTCAGAACCATGAGTTCTTTCTGTGTTTATGGGGTTCATAGCATTTATAGATGCCTAAAGCGCTGTGTTAAGAAGCAAAAATACAAAGTGAAAACTGGATCTTTTTGGCTACCAACATAAATCTACAACCGGTGTTCAAAATATACACACATGGAGATAGAGAAAAGTATTGCTTTCCCTCTTCTATTTAAAGCACTTCAGTGATTTTGTGTCTTCTTTGTGTCACTTCTAGCCTTTGCAAGGATTATACTTTTAAACCAAAAACTCTCAATCTAATAACTGAAAAGAATTTCTTCAAAATCTGGGATATTCACCATACTTTGCAGTTTATTGTTCTTTGAAGTGAAAAATGCAAATGAAAAATAAAACAGTTACCAAAGTGGACCTCATAGTTATGGAATGCTGATTGCTCGGGAAGACATCGACCTGCATCAGCACTTCCTGTATTCCTCAATAGACTGATCGGTCTAGTTTGAATTTTAAATTTGCTCACACAAAAAGAAATATTGCACAGGCGGAGAGCTCAGGAGAAGAGTTCCTGTGCCAGACCCAGTTTATGGAGTAGACAACATCTCTGAACAGCTTCTCACCACCTGATCATTTTCCATACCTGACTCCTTGTGCAAGTGCATCCACGTGCCCCATTTCAATAATTTTTCAGGATCTTTTTGTAATTCTTTAATCTTGTATAACCATCTACCACCTCATCCCACTTCACCTCAGTATTTAGAACATTTGGACTGAACCTCTCTCAAGACCTCTGTTTCATAAGAGAACACATCACTGGCAGAAGCTCCTACCGCGTCATGCTGGACGCGTGCCTCCATGCCAGGGGAGGCCACCTCTTTCTGATCACCAGGCATGCCTTCACGGTTGCTGTGCCTGCCACAGCCAGGGAGGGCTGGCGCTAGCTGCCAGCACCAAGCCAGGCATTACGCTACTCCCCAGCAAAAGTTTAGCTTCTGACCACAGGCAGGATGAAGCCATCTGGCGTGGTTCCTTATTACTCGTAATGATGATGATGATGGACCTCAAGCATTAGCTCCTGGCTATGCCCAACTCCAACTTTTTTCTTTTTTTCCCCCTCTCCATTCTGTAATAGGTGATTAAGAGCTGAAATTGCACCAAGTAGATGACAAAATGCCTACTGAGAGCTATGCTTCTTAGGAAGGAAACTTACAGTCTCAGCACCGAGTGGCAGCAGCCCGCGCCCATCCTGTATTCCACAATCTGTAATTTCAGCTACATATCTATTTATTCCAATGCTGCAGTATTCCATTTCTGAATGAGTTCCCACATCATGGTGACACATGCCTAGCATTATTGCATTTTAGACAGCCATCTGTACTGATATATTCAGCCAATAATTTGCCACCAGGAAATTGGTTCCTGGGAATATATTTTTTATGCGGAGCGCATGCACACCAGTCCCTGATTTCTAAAATCCATATATCCTTGACATATCTAGTAGGAAGCGGAAATCCTCTTTCATCCTGGACTGGCCATAAAATATAATGCTTGGTATTAATTAACGGGCAAGAAAATTTATGCCGTAGTTCATCAGCAAAACCTTGGCACTAGCGTTAACAATCCCCAAAAGAATAAGTAGTAGCATGGAGATGCCAGTTATCTAAATAAGGCAAATGGCAGGGGAGAATGAAATAGGTCTAAAGGGACACAGATCCTCTAACTGATGAAAGATATGGGCTAAAAATATACTTCAGTGCAGATAAATATAGAATAAGGTTTGTACGAAAAATAATCCAAACGTGGGTTGTAGCGTTTAGTGGAGCGATCTTACAGTACCTGGAAAAATTAAAAAGCCAGGTAGCTATTAACAAATAAACCTTCAGTATATTATCAGACCAGCTTATAATACCTTTAAGTAGTGAGAAATGGCCGCCTAACTTCAGATCATTAAGTCCATTTCCTGTGACACTAGAACATAGTCCACCAGATGGAAGACACATGAAATATTAAAAAGATACTAAACATGTACTTTAACTTTGGGCAGAAAGCCAAGGGTAGTAGGAGCATGAGCAGGCAGCTCACAAGGGGGGCTGAGGAGGTAAAAGTTCCTCATCTGAAAAGCATGGTTCAAATTATATGCAATGCAATTTTTATATCTGCTAAAGTAGACTTTTTTCTTTTTTTTTTCTTTTTTTTTTTTTTTTGTCTAGGGAGAGGTGGAAGAGGGAGAGAGAATTAAAAAGGGAAAGCTTTAAAGGATAGTTCAACATGCTAAAAGAGAAAGAGAAAATCTATTACTTTATGCTAAGAGAGACAGACTTACGGAAATAAAGATTTTTTTTTAATTATCAGAGATTTTCCTGTCCATCCACAGACACCAGGCTGCTAATCAGGGGCTTTCACAGCAGTTAATTCCACTTGGAGTCGGATTAGCTTTAATATTTAAGTAAATAATCTCCATGGCTTTGCAGTTTTTGGGTGACAGGAGTCTGGGGAGGAGAAAACTGGTAATAACGGTAAAAAATGAAGCTTCTTACTTCCACCACCTCTGGAAGCTAAGCAGCAAAATTGGGAGACCATCTCAAAGGTCTTCCACAGCCCTGGAGGAAATTTCAGAGGAACCGGTCAACCAGTTGCAATAAACATAAGCTAAGTTTGTTCTTGGAGGAGAAAAGACACTCATAAGTATCTCCAGTCTACTAAGTCTTTCCAGAGAGAATACTTGTTCATAGGGAAGAAGCAGTCTCCAAAGTATTTATGAAACCATACGTAAATATTGTTTTGACTTACACAAAATTGTGTATGGATTGATTTTGGGGGGGGGCAAATTTACACAGTACTACAAAAGTGCTACATTGTGTAATAGATGTCAGCTAGGTTTTGTATTTCAACAAATTATTTCCTGTCAATTTAAATATTTTTATGAAAAATTAATTTAAAGATTAGTTGGGGTTTGTTTCCTTCCTGCATAGAATAACTTCCCACTTCTGTGTGTTTTGAACTTCTACAGACCATCATAATGATGCTATCAGTACCTCACGGTCAGAAGTAGAAGTATTGCTGCACTGTTGCCTTTTATAGTATACCGATATTTTATGTAATATCCTTTTTCAAACTCATGAGAAGGATTTTTAAACCAGTTCGGAATTAGAAAGGATAACCCATTTCCTTGATTAATGGCAGCTTACTGATAACAGGCTTTGAGAAGGAAATAACTTATGGTAGCAATTTAAAGGGATGGCAAGGTTTTGCGATGGGAATCACATCTTAGAGATATTTTTTTAGAACAGCCCTGTTAAATTAAAATAAAACAGAAGCTATTACGAGAAAGGAACAAAAAAAGTTAGGTCAAGAGAAATGACCAAGGCATATACTTGCTCAGGTGTCGTCGTCAGGTTTTAAATATAAATCTATATTTAAATTGGCTCTAAGGCCTTTTGGCACTACTAGAATGAAGAAAAAAAGAAAGACAAAAACTCAGACACCCATGAGCTGACTTCTAGGTTGAAATTTGTTGCATATGCTCAAGAAATACAAGTGACATTTGCTCCCATGTATTGCAGGCAGCAGTAACAGAAATTTGACATGTCAAATAGAGTACATGCCACTTAACCTATCCAGCTTGAGATATGGAACACAGTGTGTTACAAAGACCTGGGGAAAAAAAAGAAACATTAAATATATGTGAAATGCTATGGAAAAAAGCGTAAATTCTGCTTTTCAGCCCCCAGTTTCACAATTCTTCCTTTCTGATGTAAATAGCTTCCAACAGAAAGATTTGGGAGTGCAAATTTGTATGAAATGTTGGCAATCCAAAAAATAAAATGTTGAGAGGAATGATATAGTTTGTTTCTTTCAAAATTTCTGAAGTTCTTTTTTTTTTTTTTATGAAGCATCAGGAGAGATTTTGTAACAGGTCAGAATTAAACCTCCTTGGAATGTTATATATCAGCTATCTCTTCAGTCCTTCAACAGGACAATGTGCAGTAAAAATCTAAAAAGACCTCTGTATAAAAAAAGCATTTGAAACTGTGATTCAAAGGGTTAACAACCACTGCAAATACATTTACTGCACTTCATTATAAAGTTAAAGTAAATGGAGCATTTAAGAAGAAATAGCAGATGCCATCATCCTGGATGGATAATTAAGAGCAGACTCTTTAACACTTATATTCAAATGGGACAGAAACATTTCAAAAAGATTTTTTTTTCTGTTGCAAAACATTCAGATGTAAAAAAAAGGCCATTCTCCTCCAACAATCTCCTTAAGGGAATGAATTTTTGAACGAAACTGAGAGAATACTTCAGCAGTCCAGGTTTCCACACTCCTTGAGAGGATTGTGGGCAGCATGTTGAGCTCCGGGATGTAGAAAAAGAGTGAAGGTGGTACCTAACCCACTACCATTCCTTCTGGGCAACGAGTTCACCCTCCTCAGCCTCGCACGCCCCTGGAGCCCCGCTTCCCCGCCTCCGGCGGGCTTTCCG
>NW_010527028.1:18315-18812 GCF_000687285.1 Phaethon lepturus
CTGGCTGAAACCCAGCCACGACCGCACCGTCCTCTTCTGCACCATCAGCTCAGGCACAGCTGCCTGGGGCCACCACCCTTTAGCAGGTAATGAAAATGATAATACTTTTTTCCATACGCGTTTTTCTTACACCTTCACTTGAGCAGCTCTGCTTTTTTTCCCACCTCCTTGGTTTTGCGGAGATGCGCAAGGCTCGGGTTTACTCAAACCTGTTCATCACAAAACGACACCCGGTTTGCCGTCACTCGGCACCTTTTTTGGCTGCAACAGCAGAAAAACTGGCTTATGCCGACAGAGAGCTTGGAACCCTCCTCTGTTTTCCAGAGGTGATCTCCCACGGCAGGGATTAACACCTCGTTCAGACGGTCTCCGGGAACAAAGCTGCTGTTGCCGCTCTCTGCGCCGTTACGGCGCGTTGGATGACGCCTCCCGCTGTAATTTTAAGGAATGCAAAAGCCTTTGAAAAGGCTGTGAAACCGCCAGCTGCCCGGCTGCGA
>NW_010527029.1:0-7505 GCF_000687285.1 Phaethon lepturus
AAGGAAGGAAGGAAGGAAGGAAGGAAGACTTCTTTTTGCTAATAAGATCTAATGATTTTTTTTCTCCATCTCATTGTTTACATGAGAGAGGAATTTTCCTTTTAAAAAAAATCAAGGTTTATAAGAAGATAATAATAAAAGAAGTTTAGAAATTACTTTCACAGCCACCCATCTTCAGTCCAGTCTGCATGGTAGAGGGAGATGCACTGTGAGATTTCCTCACTTTGATTCCTTGCTTTTTAGTAACTCTTGTCAATTAGGAAGGATATAGTCTACTCTCAGTTCATTAAGTGCACCACAATTGTCAGCTAGTGACAGGCTCAGGGGAGGCCAGGGCTAAATAAACATGGGGGATAAGTTATACAAGAGCACAGTTTGGAGAAAATCAGGGCCCTCTTTATATAACATGCTTATCCTTAAAATCTTGAGTAAGCTCCTCTATCATTGATAAAAGTCCAAAACCTCATATTCTTAAAGAGAAGAGTGAGGGAAAAAAGCAGTCACTCTCCTTTGACGGTTTGAAAAAAGAAAAGATGTTTGTACCACTCACTGACTGGCTAATGAATAATCAGATTTCACAGCTTGAGTGCTGGGGTGGTAATTTGGTTGCACGCCATGCTCCAAATCCATGGAATAGTGCTTCATTAATGTGAAGACCTGTATAATCAAACAATTAGCAGTCTCTCTGCTGCTAAAGCAGCTTTTCATCAGCATATATACTTCGTTGTAAGATGAGTCTCAAATTACTGGATCTGACAGCAACTAGTCTTTTGCTAAATCACAGCAGTAGTAAAGTAGGGTGGACAGAACATCCATTTTTTAACCCATTTCTACATCTGCAAGAGGTTCATTCTATCCATGCCACATGCCACATATAACTACCACTGAGAAGGTGAAGACATTATAGGTGAACTGAAATTCCATTTAAATGAATAAATCACAGATTAGATTTTTTTTAACAGAATGTTCAAATGCCGTAAATTAGCAGTGATATGTTGCTATTTCTCTCTTAACCTACTTCTCACTTCACTTATCTCCCAGGAAGGGGAAGACACTTCTACCTGTGTTCCATTATCCAAGTGTCATCCTCTTCCCTTCCTTGCACAGGATTTAACTATACAAGCAGAAGCAAGAACCACAAGTTTCAATTCTTTTTCTATACTTTGACATTGGATTCTGCTGAGGTCCGAGGGCAACTGCCCTCTGTTCTCCAGTTCATTTGAAAACATCACAGCTAGGAGAGAGGAGGTGGAAAAAGTGAAGATGAGGCCAGACTGCAACATTAGTCTTCACATATGGGTATGAGTCTCCCACTTGTTTCAAGCTCAGAAAGCCCTGGTGCATAGAGTCTCTTATGCCTCTCATGTCCACACCAGCTTGGGACGTGGTTGGCACCTTCCGGAGGACAAAAGAGTCAATATGGGCCTGAGCAACTGCTCATGCACCTGCTGCCACCCGACTGGTGGGCAATGGAGGTGTTCCTTGGAAGGGTGGGATGATGCATAGGAGCAGAACAAGCTAGCAAAGTGTATGGAAGGATAAAGTGTTTTGTGCATGGATGGTTCTGCAGAGCATTCCCGTGCTGTAATTACAGACACTTTCCCTCGTATTAGCAAATAAGGTTTAGTAATATTTATTTACGTACATGTTAGATGGCTTTTTTGTTTCCTTTAGTATTGCCTTCCTTTTTCCAGAAATCAGCTGAACGCCAATGGTTTGTTTTGTTCTGTGGCCCAGCAGGTGCTGGTTGCTGAGTCTACTGGAAACATCTAGCAAATATTTGTGTTGTTGGCAGAGATATTGCACCAGAACCTTAGCTTGTGTGTGACAGTGCAATGAAGTTCATTTGTGTCAGCTGAGACACTGACCCATTGCATTTACGATCTAGTTTAGCAATAGCTGATCTAAGGTGGAATTGCGCTGGACTGTTTTCGTGGCTGCGGTGTTTTGTCTGGTTTTCTCTTCTTTCCTGTTTGTTAAAAAAAAAAAAAAAATGGAAATTTTACATGTTGTGGGTGCTATACCTGTTCTGGGACCCAAATGTCTGAAGTGCAACTGATGGTAGCTGAAAGGCTCATAGCTTAAAGTACCTGTTAATCCGCCCTGCCTGAATGGGTGTTTTCTAAATATCAGATGTAGAAGCAATGATGAGTTCAGGTTCACCCTAGAGAAAGTTTTCTCCAAGAGCGATCTTAAAACCTGATGATTTCAGAGAAGATGAAGGGAGAGGTCTCCTGCTTTCAGTATCTGTGTCAGTCTAATACCAACTTGAGAAGTCCGTGCTGCAGAGGTCGTCCTGTTTGTTATGTCAGAAACAGAGAGACTGAAATGGGAAAAGGCCAAAATACCCCTCAAGCCGACTACCCCGTCTTCAGCAAGAGCTATGAGGTACTAACGCATTAACACAGCCGGCCTCCACCAGCATTTTCACCCAAGCTGTAATCTCCTTTTGACTTCCAAAAGACCCTGCGGTCACGGAATGCAGGAAGTCTGCAGCACTTCAGGGGTTATTTGGTGATCCGGGACTTGCCCTCGCTGTCAGGTGCACAAGCAGAGGATGGGACCCAGCACAGGATCCAGCTCCTGCTCCTTGCCCGTATATGCTTTCACTGACTCATGAGGGGCACCCTTGGGTCAAAATTGGCATAGTTTCTACAGAAATGAAATGCTAAACTAAAAAGCAGGTAGTTTTGGGGTTTTTTTGATAGTATGATGTATCTTAATGCCTCTTTCTTTTCCAATGTACACCAAACAACTCTCTAGCACAGGCTACGCCTCTGCCATTGTATAGGTATGGCATCTGTAAAGGACCTCACAACTAAAGATACGCATTTCAGGTCACAGGGTTGGCTGGTTTGAGTGATCTAACGTCTGGATTTAAAAAAAAAAAAAAGTATTCTAACATGCAGCTTCGAAATGCTGAAGATTTTTAAACTTTGTAATGTACAACTCGTGTGCAGATCACGTGCGGTGTTCTCTTCCTTGTCACAGGCAGAGGGAACAGAGTCCATTACTAGACACCAAATATGCTCATTAATTTTCTTAGGCATTCGTCTTGCTTATAACAATTTGGATGTGTACGCTGAAACTCATGAGCCCATTCATAAAGCTAGCGTCGCTTTGTGAAATGATGTTGTGACACTTTCCCCAGCAACAGTTCTTTGTCCAGTCCTTGCCTGAAAAACAGTTAAGAACTTTTTCCATCAGATTCCTTTACAAATGTCCTCAGTGATCATTTTCTTGATGGAAATAATCCAGAAAGAGCTCTAATCCACCCGAGAAGAGAGCCCTAGCTCCGGGGTGGGCTCTCTCCAGCCTCACAAGCCGAGGGGAGGTGGGCTGTCTTCTCCAGCCACCCCGCGCTGCGGAGCCCACCCTTTACCCCTCTTGCAGAGGCACTGTCCTGCACAGGACGGCAGCCCCGTCGCCGCTGCCATCCAGCAGCCGTCCCAGAAGCCTCGCTCTGGGCAAACGGGTGCTGCCTAAACTCCCCGGCGTCCTCCAGAGCAGGCCGTGGAAAGAGGGTAGAGCCGCGACCGCCAGCCGACGGGCTGCGAGGCACCGAACCCTGGCACGGGAGCGTTTCTCCTCGGGAGGAAGGAGCGTGAAAAAGGCCCGGGAAGTTCGTAAGGAGGAGGAAGCTTTGACAAAAGCCCTATGGGAATTAGGCACAAAGACTCCGCACAGGAGGTATGTGCCTACGGCTCGCCGGCGCTTTTGTAATCTTACCCTTAAGCCACTTACTTGATCTCAGGTTCACCCTCCCTCCCTGCAAACACCCAGGGGAAAAAAAAAAAAATTAAAAAAAAGGAAAAAAACCTCACAGGTAGAAATTCAATAAAAGCAGGGAGGCAGCGACTCTGCTTTCTCCTTGCTTATGGAAATAGCAGGGGACGCAGCGTAGCAGGGGACGCAAACCCCTGCCAGGGTATGCCGAGGCTGCGGGAGACCAGCACAACCAGTGCCTTGCACCCACTGTACTGGTTTCCGTTTCAGGATGCTGTTCCCTGAGGCAGCGACATACAGTGCAAGCGTGACACTCTGGGTACACGCAGGTAACACGTGTGAATTTATAGTATTGCATGTCTGAATATATAGTACATATAGAACACACACCCCTACCATTTTTAACCACATATTTTTAGCATAACGGGTATTTTTTGGCTATGAATTCCTCGGCTGTAAAAACTCTTTTCCCTGCGTGAGACCTCTGCCCCTGTCATATCTCAGGACCCAATCCTGCAGACGCTGCTGTGTGCGTTCAGGTACAAGCATCTCTGCCAGTGTGACTCTTGTAAGAACAAAAACAAACTCCAATAGCAGTAAGAGGCGAATAACATGAAATAAAAAACGTTAGTAAGTAAGTGTGGCGGGAATAGGGCTAAAAGAGATGGAAATGTTCATACGGTGCCACAAAAGATACAGTTATGTGAAACTTGGAATGTTTGAAAAACATATTATTGAAAATAAATGAATGTATATATGTAAAAAAGATCGGTCACAGTCTATTGTAGATTGATCACAACAAACACAACAGCTCTAAATAAATGTGGTCCAATACTCATGTTAAATGAGTTTAATTTGTTGTTTCGTAAATAATAGTAATAATAATGATGTTATTTTCAGGACTAATTATTGAAACTCTGCCAATCCAAAATAATTTTTTAAAACCCACCTTTGTATAAAGATATTAATTTTACCCCATTTTTTGAAAAACAGTGTAGTTTTCCTTCTCTTTTTTTTTTACTGTTGCATAAAACTTGTGTTTTAACAAATCGCTGCCATGAGCTAACCCAGATCTGAATCCAGAAAATGCTCTCAGCATTATCCTTCTCTGTTCACATATATTTGAAGTAAATTACATCAAATTGTATTTGAAATACCAAACTGGCATTAATGGAAGCTTTTTTTGCTCCAGGCACCATTTTAAAATAGATGAGCATAAAAATGCAGTCTGCATCATTAAGTTTATATGAAACTAGTGAGAATAAAAATCACCATGTAAGTTCTAATAAGATGTGTTTTTCATTCCAGTTTAATAACCCAAGACTATATTCATCTTCCAGTATAATAAATACACTGAAAGGAATTCATTCTTTTGTGGTTTTTAACATGTTGAGGGTTTCAGAAGATGGAGTTTTCTGGGAAGCTGGGTGAAGAAAAATCTTTAATATGGCAGTGCGGAGTATTATTATCATAAATAATTAATGTGCACAGCAGAAGAAAGCCTAGCTTCATTAATAATTCTTATTTTTAGTTGGCATAAGCTAGAGGTGCTGTATCTTCTTTCATCCGATCTGTGTCAATTTCCCCCATTTTAATTTACTAAATGTTAAAATTTTAAAGGTACGCTACATTTTGCAATGGATTTTTGTCTGCAATTTTGCATTAATATCCTCGTGCTAATTCTTATCCTTCGAGGTATTTTTAGTAACAAGCGAAAAAGGAAGAAAAAAGATAGTAGCAGCCAGGCAAGGTAGAGTGGGCATCAGTGTCAGCTCCTTTCATCTTTCATTTCCCTTTGGGACCAGTTAAGATGCTCCGTTGATTAGGACCTCAGGAAATATTAAAAAGCTCTTCTATGAATTTAAACTCATCAAACTTGTCTCTGTTTATTTTTCTGAATACCGAGATAATTCACCTCCCACATTTGGAGAACGCAGGTTCCCTCCACCCCAACCGCCCGTCTCCGATCAGCTAAACCTCTTGTCAGCATCGCTGAATCTCTCCTAACAAACGTCAGGGCTTCATTAACGCAGCGCCTGAGCCGGAGCCGCTCCTGAACTTTCCTTATTAGCACAAACGAGGAAACGGAGGTGACGCCGCAGACGGGGCTGAGGCGGCACGCCGCGAGGCGCGTGCGGGTAGCGCTGGGGCAAAACAAGGGAGAACGACGTGACACCCGAAGGAAAACCACAGGGCGGGGGGAAAACATTTTGTCTCCTTGCAAAATGTACGTGGGAAAGAGACTGCGACTCTCGCTGCAACTTTGGAAACAGCGATCCCGTGGAGACGCAGTGTTAACCTGCATTATGCTTTTTAAACACCTTTGCAAATGTTCTTGTTAATCAGCGCAAATGTTAGAGCTGGTTGAAAAGTGATGGGGTTTTTCCCTCTTAAGTATTTAAAATAAAAAGTGTTTGGTCTTTTTTTTTTCTTCCTTCTAAACTATATTGAGCTGGCTGGGAAAAAATAAGCAATCCCTTCCTCCTGGTTTTTATACTTTTCTCTCCATTTTAACTGCTTACCTCCTTTTATTTCTTTTGAGACCAAAAGCAGAAAAAAACAGAGAGGCGCGGAAGAAGAAAAAAGATATCACAGAGACCATGGGAGAAGGGAGCACCCTGTGAAAATAGTAATTTTAAGTTGGGGGGAGAAGGAGGCCAACAAAAAGCAAAATGCATGAAGGCAGTCACTGGGGAAAAAGGACATTTTAACCTCATGTGTTTGGGGATGAAAATTTTCAGCTGCTAGCAATATCGCTAGCATGTAAAGTAGCCCTGGTAGTCATTGCAGCCATGTGTCACAGCATCCTCAGTCAGGCATCGGTGTTACACAATCAATTCCTCTTTAAGCATTTCCGCAACTTTTTCCTACATTGCCATGAGGTTCATGTTATTTAACTTAATGTTGTTCTGAGGCTTGTCCTGTTGTGGTTCAGAAAGCCAGGCTGGGCAAGCATGAGACATGAGGCTCCCATCAGGGAAATGTTGATGCCTCTGTGCACACCCCCTCCAAAAAAAAAAAAAAATTAGTGATGTTACTGATCCCACATGCACAAACTCAGAAGATTAATTTAGGCATGGCCAGAAAATTGCATTTGCTTTCACACGACCTCCCATGTGTCTGTCAGGAGTGCTATGTGGATGTCTGCAGCACCTGGCAAACATAAGCTGGAGCCTGGGCACTCTCTGGTGTGCCAGGAGGGGACATGGGGCAGCCCAAAAGCCCCCAGGAAGACCTACTTAAAAGAGGCCTCCAGTGGTGTGTAAACCCAACTGGCGGCAGCTGCCCCTTAGCAGAGGAGAGCCTATTCCCCTCTCTGCTTCTGCCCTAAGATCCCAGCTCTGGCAGGAACAGCAGGCATGGATCTGCCAAAGAAACAGAGCAGTGTCCAGTGTGATGGACCGGGATGCCGGGCAGCGGCAAATGTCCACCAAGAAATACTTACGGTCCCTGTACACCATGCAGGGAGAGATCTGGTATTGTGTCATTCTTTTTTTTTAAAGCAAAGAACAAGCACCACACCTCAAACATGCAATTAACTTCTTATCTTCATTAATGTCTACATGGAATAATAATGTCAGAGACCACACGTCCATAGGGATGCTGCTTCTGCTGGATTTCAAGTCTACCAAGTTCTGCAGACAACACCAAGATGAGTGGTGCCTTTGACACACCTAAAGGACGGGATGCCATCCAGGGGGACCTGGAAAAGCTCAAGGAATGGGCCCATGTGAACCTCATAAGGTCACACAAAGCCAAGTGCAGGGTCCTGCACCTGG
>NW_010527030.1:0-9511 GCF_000687285.1 Phaethon lepturus
CTCCACACACTCCAGGAACCTCCTAGATTGTCCTGAGAAAGATTGTGCAAGCAATGTGGTTGAGTTACTGCTGACAATTTTGTCATTTTAATAAGTATCTGCAATCAATAAGAGCAAATGGTCCAGGATGCTATCACTTCTTTTATCATGGCGAGGATATAATTTACCCTAAGAGGCAAAATGTTTAGATGAGAGCACATCAACATTTCAATTCCCTGAATATAACAGTAGCTTTGGGTCATTGTTCTTCATTGGCAAAGAGAGGGAGAATCAGATTAAAAGAATATGATAATAGATTTCCTAGATTCATAGAAAAATAAAGCCAAAAAGGACTGATGTGGTCTGACCTCCTAAGTAACATAGGCCAAATGATTTTTCTGAATTTTATATTTTTTTAACTAGAGCATATGCTTAAAAATAACAGCCAGCCTTTACTCACCCTTTAGACCTTGTGAGTTATATCAATGCAGTTAAAAATGTGGGCTTTATCAAATCTAACTATATTTAACTTATATCTTTGTTTTAAAGACTGGAAAAGCCCTTTATGACCAGATTTTCAAGCCTTCATAACTTACAAAGTGTAAGGAACGTACTCACAGCCTCTCTCAGACATTCTAACTGTGTTGAACACTATAAGCATTTCATATAAGGCAGGTTTTCCAGTCCTTTAATCATGTCTATGTCTTCAGTGCATCTCCATATGGCTGTCTGTCACCTTAGCACACAGTTTAGGTGCTTCCACGCTCCAGTTCAAAAACATCCTATTTATACATACAAAAATGACACAAGCCTTTTGGATGCAAAATTCCACTGGCAGCTTCTGGAAGATAGAAGTTGCATTTTTATTCTGTATCTCTGGAGCATCACACAGTCCTTGCTGAAGACAGGTGTTCCTAGGCACTACATTAAATAGAAGTTATAAACATAATACTAGCAAACCTAAAAACATTGTTCTGTTGATCATAACCTTCTTGTCCTTTTCAGGTTCTTCTTATAGATAATAGCTTTCTTGCTACCATATTTTCCTATTTGACCTAACTAAAGCACATACCGCCTTTAGATTTCCTGCAACAGTGACTGATTCTTTTTTTAATTTATCATTGTTCCCTGAATCTTTGTACCTTTCATAAGCTCAATCAGTAATTGTTTTTTTCCTTCCAGGTTCTTCATTAAAACATTAAATATAAGAAAAACAGTGATCTCTTCATAACCCTGCATCTGTTCATTGATGGTTCCCTGTTTACAGCTCTATTTTGAGATTTGATATGCCTCACAATTTTAGTTCCTTTAATACATGCCATGTTGATTTTATTTTATCCAGTTTTTAAAGCAAAAAGCAATGCAACAGCTGTGATACATTTTACAGAAATCTATTACAATGATGTTATTATCTGTATCAAGTGAACTAGCCTAAGCAGTAACAACAAGCTTTATTTTCCATGTTCCATGTGTTGATTGGTAATACTTTAATTATTCTCCATCAACTCCTCCTTAATGGAGACTCAGACTGTACATTCAATTTTTCTGTACTAGGCTGACAAATGTCTACAGCACCAGGATTAAGGTTATCTAGGTGTTCCCTTTATTTTTTTGAAGAGTTTCACGCTTCTTCCTCAGAAGGTTCCTAGGTCTTTTCCAAAGTCAGACCAAATATGAACAACTATTCCAAGAGCTCCTCTAACACCTCCTTAGAAAAAAATCATCTGGATGTGTGGATTTAAAATCTCCTAGGTTTCTAATAACTACTGTTAAACACCTTCTGGTTACTCAAATGGAAACCATTTTATTCATCTTCCTGGAAGCCAACCAGTGGATATAACATTTGCTTATGCACACTGCAGAGACATCTGTGCAACAGTTTAGTCCTGGGTTTGTGTACCACCATCTCTGGGCTTGTCCTGGTCCAGTGCATCCAATAGGTTGCATATCATTGACCTTCAACTGTGCACTTCAACAATACAACTGAAGAAAAGGTGTGAATTCATAAACGCTTATACTGACCAGGCAGTTCTGACAGGTCAGAAGCAATAAGCTACAATTAATAGTACCTGGACTTAATTGGGCATGTCTTATGGAAGTTAACGGGGGAAAGACTAGCGAGGTAAAATTTCCTGCTACTGAAGACATAGTCTACCACCTATACTGGAGAGGATAAATGCCAGGAAATTGCTAAAATAATAAAGAAAACCAGGAAATTCAGGTCTTTTACTAGTTAGAAAATCACAAATGTTTAAAAGTAGCAGTGTATGAAAACTTGTCATTATGAGGAATAACACTGCGATGAAAATGCTCAAGTTTATTCCAGTCACTATTGGCAAGTGTCTGCCATGGAGCTCTAGTCCGGATGTGATACATGGGAACTATCCACAGGGACTGGATACTGCAAAATGCACCACATTTTTTTAATTGATGTGAAGCCATTGTACAAGCCTCCAGGTGAGCAATTAGCATCTCTGCGCTGCAGAAGCAGTCTGCCAAAAGCATCTTACGACTTGCTATGTACTGTCTTCTGCATAGGAAGGATCTTCATTACTCAGAGCAGCTACTCTGCATGAGGGTGAAGGATGTATGTTAACAAACCAGAAGAATTCACATTTCTTACATTTGTAAGCATTTACAAGTGCAAGATTTGTGTACATTTGTAAGATTTACAAGAAATCACAGAAATTAGTCTCATTTCTCTCAGTGAGAAATGCATCTCTGCTTGCACCTATGAACTGTCTTGCAAAACCTTGTACAAAATATGGAAAAGCACTCCTTGTTTCCCTTCCACCCTGTGCAATGTAATCAAAATCACGCTTTTCCTTCATTCCTTACTTCTTTCCATTTTTATATATTTCTCTCTTCCTCTCTTGCTTTTCTTCTCATGTGCTTGCTTGTGTTCTCTCCTCCCAGTAATGACCCAGTGCTTAGCTGGAGGAAGGCAGGAGGTGTGGGGGCAGGACTGTGTTAATGCCCTAATTAAGTCTGTAGTTAGCTGATGGGAAAATCGTTGTCAGGAGAGCTGATAACAAGCATAAACATGACAAGCTTATTTTGAAAAGTCATCCTGTCACTCTGTTTACTTATGCTACTGCATGCAGCTCCAAGCTACTGTCATATATGTTTATATTGATCCATCTGCATCCCTTTTCTTTCCTCCCTTTTTTTTTTTCTTTAAGGAATATAAATAAAAGCTTCACACATCTTGCACTTCAAGAGATCAAGGAGTCCCCACAGCAGAAGCATATATTCAGTTATTTAAGGAATAGTAGAGAATATGGAAGAGAAGGATCTGACAAGGTGAGGAACTTCACACATCAGTTTTCATTTTCTGAAAGAATTACAGGTGCCTTTGTCCATGCTTAATTTTATTGTGATATTTCAGTAAATCACTAGATTAATGTTAAATAGATAAAAATGTCTATTTTACAGGTATTTTGAATAGAGATCTGAAAGGGTTACAAAATACAAGAAATAGCAGCAGTGTGTATAAAATATGTCCCAGTCTCTCTGCCACAGCATACACTGTGAGTGCAGTATTTCTCTCACAGTTGGAATTGTAGCGTTGTCTATGCTTCGTTCTGGTGACGGCCAATAAGCCTTCATGAACTATTCAAATTATTGTCTATATAAAAGAGTCCTTCAGACCATCCAAGCTGTGGCATACAGTTTAAGATTTTTGCTTTGGAGAAAGCGGTCTTGGTTTCCTAAAGTTGAAGACTTGCTACAGCATGAAAATTGAGACAAGTGATCAAGCCTTATATTCCTGAGCCATTCTCATCAACATGCTACTTTCCTGGCTTCAGATAAAAGCAGGAGTGACAATGTGAAGCTATATGCATGGCTCTGGAACTGAGAGGGGTTTATATTACAGTGGCTTCATTTGATTTTGCTTCAGCTTAGGCAAAAGGAGTTAAGTTTCCAGTTAAAATGTGTGTTGTCTTCTTGTCGCTGTTGTTCTCTTTTAGCCACAGATGACTCATTACAGGTAAGTAACATTTCACAAATCAAGCTTTAATTATTCAGCTGACACAGGAGGAGTACAATTTGTTGTTGTCCAGCTGACATAAAGAAACTTCAACTACATTAGTCTTTCTTTTATAGTGGATGGTGTTTTATCAGAATTCATTTTATTTAGGACATGTAAAGGAACAATTCCAAGAGCTAACAAGAAAAGATTCATCACAAACTACCCAGTAAGAATGCTTTATAAAAATACATTTTGCTGTGGATCTAGATTTTTAATATCGCTATATCCTGTGGATCATGAGGAGAGATTAAACCCTGGAGTTCTTCAAGGGTCTTCTGTCACCTGAAGGGAGACAGCAGTGGGATTCATTTAATCTGACTTAGCTATCAAACAGGTAGATACCTTGGCTGAACTAACCACCCAGAGACCCTCCTCACTAGCTTGTGAAAAGAGACAGGCCCTTCTGAAGGGCTTGTTCTCAGTCCACTGTGGCTTAGATCCCATTTTAGGTTGGTACGAGCTGCCTCCTGGAGGGGCTCACTCCGCTCCCTGACTACACACAGAATCTGCAGTTTAGACAGGACAAGTCATGTCATCAGCTGAGTCAAATGAGATGGATGTCATCCTGGTTTTAGGGACCGGGACCAGGACCAGGTTTTCCTCCTGTATGTGGATCAGCTACCAGAAACAGCAATGAAAGGAAATACATGAACATCACTGACATTTTTCTCAGGTTCAGTGTTGTTAACTCCCATGTCCTGGCCAAATGCCAGCCTGGGTAATTATTTTCTGAATGACCTGAATTCATTCCCTCTATACTTCCAACTAATGAGAGCAAGCAAAGAAAATTATGTACAGCAGCTATGGCTGCTGTCAGAGAACAACTTCCATGCAGAAGACTCCCAATACGTTTTGCCAACCACAAGATCAATTCAGCTCTGGGTTATGCCAGCCTTTACAGGCACAGCGGAAGATGCAAGATGTGACAGACAAGTCTTCGGTAGTCTGTGGTGGAACAACTACCTCTGAAATCCCTGCTCTGCTGGGAAGCCACGATGAGTTAAGGGACCTGAAGTGCTGGTTAACCAGGAGAAGTGCCTAATGGAATCATGCAAGAAACAAAATTCCTCTGCAGTCTTGACTACACATTAAAGAGCTCCTCTTCTGGTGAGAACACCTCATCAGCGTATGAAAGATTTTCATGAAGTCTACTTGTCCTTATGAGTACAGAGGGTATAGTCATTAAAGCAGTAGAAACTGTAGCCAGAGGACAGAAAATATGTTGAAGAAAAGCAAATCTAGGTGAAGAAAAGCATTTTCTTTTTATTCAATATCAGCACAAGGACCAAGAAAGATTTCCTTGATGGAAAAGATCCAGAATGTTTCAGTAGATTTTGGATGAGGCCCTACAGGTTCTTCTCCTACAAGTCTCAAGTTAGGTAGAAAAAACAGAAGTTCTGTATTTCTTATAACTCATATTTGCTTAATGCTACAGAAAACTGACATCTAGAACTAAGCTAAATTAGCAAGACATTTTTTCACTTTTATGTCTGCAAAATGCACAGAATAATGATACTGAGAAAAGGTTCATGGAATTCCTCTGGAGAATGGCCTGTAGATGGTTAAAGTGGCTCACATACTGTTTCGAATGCAAATGTGAAAGTTGATTATGAAAAACACTTTCATATATTCATGGAACTATCCATGTTTGTGAAATGTCTAAAGAGACCATATCTTCCACAGAAGATGTTTACAGCTTCATAGACTGACAAAGGTCAAAAACCACTGGTTAAATAACACATAGATCTAATTGTACATCTTCCTTCAATGGAAACCATCATGTGGCTAAATTCCCATCCACCTCTTTGAAGTGTTGTCCAGAGATGAAAAGGCTCTCTCTTCTGTTATCTGACTGGTCTCCAGTGATTCATGTAAAAAAGAAAAACTTCAGAAAAACAAACAGCCTCTTAGAAATATTTCACAACACTAAATAGTCTTGTTTTTAAAGATGCTTCTCTGGAGACACAGTTGCAGACTTTACCTCTTGGGCAGCTATCTAATGCTCACTCTAGCATTGTACTGCTGGCAAAACAAGGCAGGTTTTCTCTGAGCAATAGGTGGGATGAAGAGCTTTGGTAGGACAGTAGGGAAAAGCTGAATCATTCAGTCTGTTTGGCAAATCAGCACTTCATGTCTTAATAAAGGTATACTTCATCATCCTTTTATAAAAATTTGCACCTGTATGGGATCATTTAGAGGAGATCAAAGTCATTTATATGTACAGACTAAGAAACAGATAAACTGTAAAAAAAGAAACCCTGGAAAACTCTGTGACTTGTACTAATTCACTCAGTGAACTTATGGCAACAAAAAAAGAAAAACCTGAATACTTGTCTCTGAACACACACGCTAATTAATGCACTAGTTAAAACAATCTGACTAGGAGCAGTTTTGAACTAATATACTGGAAAAAAAGTCTCTCCAAGAACATATTTTAAGTGCAAATGAGTCAATAAACAAAACATGGAGTACAACAAAGGGTCTTGCCCTAAGTGTTTATGTTGGAAAAATAGCCTAAAAACTGACTGAGACCAAAGTACAGTGTGTTTGCAAGCAAAGCAAATACTTGATGACAATACAGGCAACCGAAACAAACCATGGGGTAGGAACAAAAATTTGCTTCTTTTCCCAGGAGAGAGGAAGGAAAACAGACACAAAATTATATGTAATGGTGCTCCCTTACAACATAGAGAAGTAGCATAATTCTTTTCCTCCTTTGTTGTAAACCCTGTGTGACTTAAGGCAAGATTTTAGAATACTATAGACTCTAAACGTCTAAAAGCACATCTGAGGATATGGATACACATCTAAATAATCAGGTGCCTTTTCACATCACACTGTTAGGACAATACAATCAGTGTCAGTTAACATCTGCTTTGAATTACTGTTCCTTTGGTTAGTACCCAGTAAACTCATTAGGCTCAGGTGCTGTATATGTGACTACAATCATACATCACCAGGCTGGAGAGTAAGAAAGCTTTCAGATAAACAGAAAAGTTAGCAGGTATTTGCTAGTGGAAGACAGATAATGATAGTTAGTCCTGTTTTCTTCTGTCATGTACATATATATACATATATATGTTGCAGCAATGTCCAGGCTGGTGGAAGATATAGATGAGACAAATCCAGATAAAAATATTTTTATTAAATAAGGCCCATTTTTCAGAGTGAGCAGTGATTGGCCTCAGTGGTATTTCAATGCTGACAATGGGATGGAGGAAGATGATTAATCACTATAACTACCATAACTGCTCACTATTATGTACTTTTTTACAAAGTTATATCTGTAAGCAATTTTGTTTGTTTGTTCTAAGCACTTGAGCACTTGCCTTCTTTCTTTTAACACAGTGCTGCCAGATCTTGAAGTTTTGTCACAAACCTCACAATAATTTGAAAACTGTGTGCTAAAATCATGTGAATATATAATCATTTTACATTTTCTTTTTTCTTTTTTTCTTTTTTTTTAGTTTAACATACATCAAGAGCAATGAAAAGGAGAGTCAAAATCCAACTAGAAAATAATACAAGCTGTTAGTTAATCATTATTGTTGTTTTAGATAGTCCAGCTTATAACTTTACTGAATATTTGTGTGGAACACATAGTAATAGCCTCCTCCTACTCAACAAACATTCACATGTTTGGGATTTTGGAGCCAGCTTGTGTTGGGCAGGTATTAATGCTAGAGTGCTATGTGCTTTGGCACAAAGTGAGGAACCACAAGAGTACCAGGAAACCTGGGCCCCTGTCATTACAGACCCTTTCCAAGACCACTGATCTATTCCTGCCTAATGGAGTGCCTTATTCATATGCCAAGGTAAGAGTACGTATTTAAATCAAGGGTTCCTGTTTTGGGATAATGAAATTACTGGCTCTTGATATGGAATAGTTCTTTCTCAGAGCACAGATCCACTCCACAAGGCTGATGACTGAAACCAGAAATAAAAATTTCCAAGTCCACTCTAAGTTTACCCTCTCCTCAAAGTGTGAAGCTGTCTGCACTGGTAGCACACAACAGAGTGCAACAGGAGCAGACCTTCAAAGCCAAAGTGTTGGCATTGAAGAACTGATGTCCACTGCATGCGGATGGGAGGGGATTGCTGTTTTTGTTTGGTGGGACAATTTCAGACTAAGTATAGTTTGCTCCTGTGGACTGACTGTCCTTCCATGGTTGCAGTGTATTAGAGTGTAACTATCACTTAATTTCATCTAAACTGAATATGGCTTGGGCATGGACACTTCTTTGTAATGCAAATCAAAGCATAGTAAATGGGGACAAGGCAAATTAAATTCTGATCCTAACTACTGTGTTACAGTGGGCACATCCTGAGCTGTAAGAGGTGAAGAACGCAGCTTCCTTGCATTGTAAACCAATCTAAGCCAGAGCTGTTGTGGTCCTACCCCACAATGATTTTCCCTGTGACCCACTTTCTGTTTCTCCTCCATTATGTTGGAAAGGTGCTTGCCTGGCAAAGAACCATGTTTTCAGGGTATTCAAAAAGAGAAAAAAACCAAAAACAACAAAACAAAACCAAACACCCTGTTCTATTCACTTTAGTGTTTTTCTCCTTTTGCTCCCCAGCACATTATGGAGTCAGATGAGCTCTGTGTGATCGAGGTGGAAGCACTCAGTTGGTGATAGAGCTGGACATCAGTTGAAAGAGTTCAAAGACAGGGCTATGACAGACCTGCCTGGCTTATAATCAACACAGAGGACTGTATCTTTAGATTGGAGACCAAATTCCCTAAAGAAGCAGCAACAAGATGCACTGTGAAAACATCTACACCTGGTATCTCCATGGTATGACACAGCAGAGATATCAGTCCAGGCCCAAAAGCAGACTTTATAGCTGAGGTGTTCACCAGCTTGACCTTCCCTGCGATCTCTTCACTGCATGCTTCAACTAAATCTTTCATTTTTCTTTTTGTACTCGTTTTCTCCTTCTTGGGTAATTGCCTTTAACTTCATTTCATGAGCTGACAAAAAGGTTTCTATAAGAAAGCCAATAGCTTTCACCATTGCCTGACAGTATGATGAGAGGTGTGTTTAATCCTCGCCTCTCCACAAGGTAATGAGACAGAGAAAACAATTCCTCCCTGGTTTATCCTTACATATAAGAATGCTCTTATGCATTCCCCATTCTATAACCACACAAAGACTTCAAAGGTTGCAAGGGTCCCCCCGATACTATTTTCACTCTTGCTAAGGTTTTCCTATGTCTCACTGATGGAGTTATTGTATAAATTCACACAGAATCATACAAAAATAACGGTAAGAGTTTTGCAAATAAATAACAGAAACAGCAGAACGCTACGTCTGTTTCTGTCAGAGATGCGTTAGACATCAATGGTAGTCCATGGTACCAAGCATAACAGGCCTATGTAGAATAGGTGCAAATATGATGGCACTTACCTTTACCCCAAAAATAAGATTCCAACCCAACTACAGTTCATCAGACAGGCCATCAGCATTTCAGTGAAGGGGTTTAACTCCTTCAGCA
>NW_010527030.1:9542-38173 GCF_000687285.1 Phaethon lepturus
TCTAATGGGTATTGTATCAGTGGTGCTAAATATCTTGTTGGTTTTTAGTTTTTTATTGCTTTTGTGAGATGCAGTTTCTTTTGCCACCACATTCCCTACTATGCAAGATTTCCCAGTGTGCTTTATGTTCATGACAATTTAATACACGGTAGGAAAACCTTGCTAACTCTTTCTTCACTAATCCATAAAGCCCAATTGTTCACATTAAAAAATAAAGCAAAGCTTTCAAATAGTCCAGTATGTGACTCTGGATCACAGCTGTAAAACATACCAACTTTCAGGCCAAATCTTGTCCAGACTGATTTACATCAGCAACATTCTGCCCTTGAAAAAATTTAATTTTTTATTAAACAGTGGATTGTCCTTACAATTATTTGAACATACAACATCTCTGTACATAAGCAACTTAGTCATTTTGGCTTCTATAGCTCATTACAAGTGTTCCGAAGAAAGAGAATACCTTTTGACACTGTACAATTCTCACTCTTAAATTGCACTGCCCTCATTACATGTTTAATGGGGGAGTGGTTAGCTTGTTTACTTCTCAGTATGACTCTATTTACTCATTTGTGTGAATGAGGAAAACCAAGATTTTAACTCTTGTGATTCTGCTCCTGAATGTCACGAGTTGTTTACAAATGTCAGTGGCTGAAGACAAATGAGGTTTCTGAAGAACGTCTCGTGGCCAGCAGGGTGTGGAGGTCCTTGTGGTCAGCTGCTGCCTTCTCTCTGGCTGCCCTGTTCGGTGCCCCAGATGGACTCAAACAGCAATGTAGTGGTATTCCCTCTTCTGCTGTCCCCACTTTCCCAAATACCTTGTAATGTTCAATTCAACTTTTTGACCAGGACCAGGTCTTGAGCTGATATTCTTATGAAGTTTCCTGTTGTAGGCCTGAGTTCTAATTCTTCTTTTTCAATTCAATTCAATTACGGTCAGCTCAGACCCCATTGTTTTGCAACAGAACAGCATTTTTTTCTCACAAACACTCCTTTACATTTAGGTGCTTGAATATAATCTGCTATTGTATTGCCAGGATGTGCTTGTGAAATATTCTGAAGTTAAATTTTGTTTTTATTGTCCTGGATAACTCAGTATCATCAGAGAACTTTGCTTCTTCACTAGTCATTTGCCCCTTTTTTCTAATTGTTTATTGCTTTCTTGAACAATACAGGTCCAAGCAGAGATCCCTGTGGGACTTCAGTGGTGATCTCTTTTCACTTAAAGATGACCATATATTTCTACTCTGAGTTTCCTTTATTTTAACCAGTTTTATCCATATGAAAAAATTCCTTATTTTCCCATTGCCAATTCTTCAAGGGAATTTGGTAAACAACTTTTTTAGAAATGTATCTAAACTGACATGTAAATGCTTTACAAGGTAATTTTAGGTTTTCTTCACCCTAATTCAAGGTACAGACACACTTGGAAATGTCATAATTCGCTTAAGATTTGAGGGAATTTTGATCAGCTCCTGTTTCTTTCTCCCGTTTCCTAGAAATCATGGCACCCATCACTGGAAAGATTGGGATCTGGATAACACAGTGTCCTTTACTGTTACAATCTCCATCCTTCAGACAAGTCAAAATATGTAAGACACCGAGCAATAAGCGAGATGATTGATTATGCTGTTTGTTAATTAGAGTATATTAATAGCCTTATAGAGCAAACTTACATTATGTTGGTGTCCTAAACCTCCTTGAAGTTATATTCAGAAAGCCAAATAAATAGTCAATCTCACAGTAGTCAACCTAATTTCAGGGTTCCCTTTGAAAATGGGGAAGAAGAAGGAATGGAGATGAACGGTGTTCATTCTTTTTTATTATATATTGTACTTCTTGCTTGCAAAGATACTTATATCAAAGATCATGTATATCTCCTTTAATAGTGTTCAGTTTACATATCTATTGCTGAAGTAAATTCAGATAAGTGCACGTTACTTGAAGTTAAAGATTTAGCCTTGCCCTTCATCTCTCAGCCTTTCTCAAAATGTTGCCTTTTCATAGGTGGAGAGGATTAAAGCTCACTGAAAACACCAAGAAGAATTCTACATAAGAAAAGAAAAAAAAAAAAAGGCAACAGTGCTTATGTTCATTTCTCTATGTTCTCCTCTGAAATCTCAGTTAAATGGTTTTGCAGCTGGACTTTCTAAGTGCCAAGTCCTTTTCAGAGAACATTTGCAAAACTGCTCCTGAAGATGGTCTTGAAAAGATAAGGCTGAAAATTGTTGGTGCTTACTGAACAGATGGAGAGGATACCACGGGAGAGATAAGAGAAAGAATAGGCATTCAGAATGAGTAGAGCTAAGGTAAACAACTAGCCTACCAACCCCCCGGGCCTAAAAGAACCAAAAACAGGGGTGGAAAAAAAAATTTTTAAATGCAAAAGCCCCTAATACAGTAACAATGTCAATAAGAAAATCAATCTTCCTGCAGAAGAACTCCCTGAACACTGGCTGCAAAAAAACATCAATAGTTGCTCAGACCACGATTTGTTTTAAACATGTCAATTCTGTCTACACTGATATTAACCAAGCATAAGTAATAACCAATTCACTGAGCCTTCACAAACATACAAGTGTAGTATTAGAGCATGTCAAGCCATCTGAGACTAATTTGAGGTCTGCAGGATTTGGAAGACTTAAACTTAATATCATTGGACTGGAAAAACTTCTGACAGTTATCATGGCCCCATGTGTTTATTACAATGTGCACAAAATATATACATACTAACGATGGAAAAGCTGCAACATTGAGTTTTCAGCGTTAGGTGAAGTGGTAGAATAAAATATGGTGACAGACCTTTTTTTTCAGCACAGCTCTTGTGGGAAGTTGTTAGGGTTGTTTTTAATTTTAACTTTTTGTGAAGGGTCAATTCGTACAGCCTTTCCTCAGTAAATCTGTGATTTGGGGCAACTTCGAGCAATTTGTAGAATACAAATACGGAGGAACCCTGCAAGAGGATATTTTTCTTGAAGTAGTCTCTCATTATCACTTCTGTAGGAGTTGATACTCTGAGTCAGGTAAGGACATGTTCCTAGAGCTTATCTGGTAATTAAAAGAGTGATTCTCACTGTATGACTCCACCTAAGATAGTCTCTGAAAGTTAACATTGGAAGCCTATGGGTTGCCCTAAACCGTGAAACTGTTCCTTGGGTGGAAGGAAAGAATAGGTCTACCCTTTTGAAGGATGACTAGACAACCAGGCTGGGAAAGTCCAGTAATATAGGGGACTGCCTCAAAGAGAGTTCAGGATGCCATGTGGTTGCTCTTTCAATCACCAACAAGATGGCACCTTGAGAAGTCATGTTCTATGTCTTGCATCTCAAGATACAAACCTGGTCAGGGAAGAAGGAAATGAGGACCATGAACACTCATCTTTCATCCCATGTCCTGCACTGAGTTATGAGATCCACTGAGGGATGAGAAAAAATAGTAGAATATCTTATGACAGATGCTCCAGAGTTTAAAACAAGTCCCAGTCCATCAGCACAAGAGGTCAATGTGCCATACAGGATTGCACTTGTTCTGGCTCCTGCAACTGCATGCTGAAAACGTCCTTTTAGGCTAATCTGATAAACTCTTAGATATATGCTTTACTCTGTAAAGTAATGTATATTATGTTCAAGGGAGAACAACAGAATTAACAGTTGGTGCTTATGTTGCCGATTAAAACCATAAATTGACATGTTCAAGGAAAAAGTAGTTAATGCTAAAGATGACTAGGTTGATTTAACATACTGCTAGCCCTATCATATTGCGAGCTAATCAC
Source organism: Phaethon lepturus (assembly GCF_000687285.1). Lineage (NCBI taxonomy): Eukaryota > Metazoa > Chordata > Aves > Phaethontiformes > Phaethontidae > Phaethon > Phaethon lepturus. The sequence continues at coordinate 13,312 of NW_010527030.1, forward strand.
CTTTTGAAGAGGATTAAATTAAGAGTGCAAATGGATCTGCCCCACTCTCTGGTTGCACAATTGCTCTGTCTGATGGCAGGAAGGCAGCAGGAACATATAGCCTGGGAAGGACAGAGCAAGTCTCCTCTAGAAGGGGCTCTCTGCATGTAGGCTAAGTGTATCCTACATCACTTTATCCGTTTGCCAGCTCAGCTTTTGGCTATGCCTTGGCCTGGGCACAGCAATCATTTACTAGCCTAAAGAAATACTGCTTTTCTGCATGGCCTTTGAGTGACCCGTACCAGTTTTAGCTTAGCTCACAAACTAGACAGGCTAAAATTCCTACCAAGATGTAGCTCTTCTGAGTCTGAAGCCAGACTGCTCACTTTCACAGCTGCGTGCTAATCAGTTAGCAATAACTCCATGGGCACTGTGTAAAATCTGAGTGTGGAAAGAGAGATTGTAGTTTTAATGCAAGTTAACAGTTATAAAATCACAGAATAATCTAGTTTGGAGGTAAAAAAGCCCAACCCCTTTTTCAAAGCAGGGCCAACTTCAAAATGAGATCATGTTGCTCTGTGCCTTGCCCAGCTGAGTTTTGAGTATCTCCAATGACATTCAAAGTACCTTGGTACCTACTGTGAATGGTTCTGTTTATATCAAAAAGTTATTATGCTAGTTAATACTTGTTTGCTAATACATCATTAAGGGAAGATTGTTGTTATCTCCATGGACTTACTCTAAAAGATAATGAAGAGTTTAAAAGAGACAAAATTACCCTCTTTAAATTCCAACAAGATTTCACATTCCCTTCATTCACTTGTGAACATTTATCTTCACAGAATCACAGAATCATTAAGGTTGGAAAAGACCTTTAAGATCATCAAGTCCAACCATCAACCCAACACCACCATGCCCTCTAAACCATGTTCCAAAGGGCCATGTCTACAAGTTTTTTGAACACCTCCAGTGATGGTGACTCCACCGCCTCCCTGGGCAGCCTGTTCCAATGCTTGACCACTCTGTCTGTAAAGAAATTTTTCTTAATATCCAGTCTAAACCTCCCCTGGCGCAACTTGAGGCCATTTCCTCTCGTCCTATCACAAGTTACTTTGGAGAAGAGACCAACACCCACCTCACCACAACCCCCTTTCAGGTAGTTGTAGAGAGCGATGAGGTCTCTCATCACAGAGATGGCAACTCTCTTGGTTGTCCTACACATGCCCTGTGAGCACCCTCAGGATGAACCTCTCCATAATCTTCCCCAGTACTGAGGTCAGGCTGACAGGCCTGTAGTTCCCGGGATTCTCCTTCTGGCCCTTCTTGCAGATTGGCAAACCTCCAGTGATCTGGGACCTCCCCTATTAACCAGGACTGCTCATACATGATGGAGAGTGGCTTGGCAAGCTGCTCTGCCAGCTCTCTCAGTACTCTTGGGTGGGTCCCCTCCACTCCATGGACTTGTGAGTATCCCGGTGTCATAGCAGGTCATTAACTGCTTCCTCCTGGATTATGGGGAGTTTATTCTGCTCTCCATCCCTGTCTTCCAGCTCAAGGAGCTGAATAACCTGAGGATACCTGGTCTGGCTATCAAAGACTGAAGGAAAGAAGGAATTAAGTACCTCAGCCTTTTCCTCATCCTTGGTGACAATGTTCCCCCTGCTCCGCATCCAATAAAGGATGGAGATTCTCCTTGGTTCTCTTTTTGTTGTTAATATATTTGTAAAAACTTCTTCTGTTATCCCTTACGACCACGGCCAGATTGAGTTCTAACTGGGTGTTTGCCTTTCTAATTTTCTCTCTGCATGACCTAACGAGAACCCTGTACTTTTCTTGAGTTGCCAAGGATGTGTTGATCTTAAACAGCTTTGAGTCAGTTCTGGGAGTTCTGATGTAAGATGGAAATGGACATCAGCATATATTAACATTAAAGAGAAGTTGAAGACTATCTGAATGTGTGTTTCTTTCCTTAAAAATTAAAAAAAAACAGTCTCCAGATCTAAAACATTACACATTTATATGCCCACTTAGCATATTTTAATGCTCTTTTAGTGCATTTTCTATTTTTTTTACGTTTTCAATCTTCGCAATCTTGCTAGCCAGAATTTCCCCAGATACATATATTTGGCACTGTGTACACTCATTTTCAGATAGGCTTACATGAGATGGTGATAGAAAGGTCAAATTGTTTGCACAATATTTTAACCAAGGTAAAATACAGAAGGCTTAACAAGGAAAAAAAAAAAGGAAGTTGGACAGAATTTGATTAAATGAATGTTTACATACTTCCCTCTTTGTTTTCAGTGCAGGTTTGGAACAACAGGGATGTTCCTTAAGAATTAGATTGGGAGGGCTGGATTAAAGAAAATAGATGGCAACAATGCACTCCTTGAATGTAATTTAACGTTGTAAATTGTTTAATTTGGTGTATATTCAAAGCCAAAGTAAAACTGCTCTGAATTTCAAATGTCAGATGTGGAGTAAGTTTCTAATTCTTTGAAAGATTAAAAAGTTAGATAAAAGCTGTTAAAAGTGGGTAATTATTTCAGTGGGCAAAATTGAAATGAGGTTAAGGTATTAACTGGATATGGTATCCATGCATTTATGATGTGTGACAAACAGCAGTCTTCATATCTCTAAAATGTATTTTTCCTATCTCATCATGTCCCTGATGCAGTTCCAGCAATGAATTGAAATTTGATCTTTGTAACATGACAGAAAGATACTAAGCTGCGTTCTGAACTTGTTTTTTTGGTGGATTTTTATGGCTACAATTAGTATGGACTTGTGATCTACATTTTTTCACATACGCTACTGTCCACACATCTGAGAACTGATTCTGAAAGTTTTGTGACAGTAATCACTATTTATCAGTGACAATAATAGACTCACTATAACTCCCTCACAGTTAACATTTTTCTTCAAATAAAAATAGCGATAAGAAATGTGTGAAGTTCATGACCTTAGATTTCAAAATAGTTCATGGCAGATGCATTTTTACAATGAAGAAACAGGCACATAAAGGTAGTGTAATGTAATGAAGATTGGTAAGCAAATTGAAGACAGACTTTGAAACTGGGGAAAAAGATTTTTTATTCCTAGAATAGTTTATGCATGGATAATGCTGATTGCCTACTGTAACATTGTTATTATTTGTAAGAGTATTTCCTCTGTTCAATAGGAAGAGGCCATATTATTTTTACTTTTGTAGATTGCAATGAATTAGAGACCAAATGTTCTAACATATAGCCTGGATTTGAAGCAAGAAGAATCAAAGCAGTACAATTCATTTACACATTTTAAAGGCTTCTTCAATTACTTTGATGTTACAGGAGGAAAACTGCAGAAAAGGAAAACTTTTTTTCTAAAAAGAACTTGACTGACAGCTCATGGAAACTATGTCCTCCACTAGTCAACAGAAAAAACACAGCAATGATCTTGCCATTTCTGCCAGCATAGTTAAGAGCAGTAATTGATAATAACTTAATTTGTGGCTTTAATTATTTATATATTTGTCCAATATAAATACAATTGGAACTTAAAATTTATTACAGGGGAAAAAAAGCCGCTAACAGGATCTCCCCCAGTTGTTAGTAATCCAGGGCAGCTCTGAAACATGATTTGACAACAGCAGTCTTCCTGTCTCATTGTCAGGCACCACAGTCATTCTAAAGAAGCTTTAAATTTTGCAAAAATGAAAATGGATGACTGTCCAAAACAGTACCTATAATCTGGTTTGTAAACTGAGGATACAGTTGGCCTTTTGGGTTGTGAGCACACATTGCTTGCTCACATCCAGCTTTTCATCCACTGGTACCCCCAAGTCCTTCTCAGCAGTCCTGGCCAGCAGGTTGAGGGAGGTGGTTCTGCCCCTCTACTCCGCTCTGGTGAGACCCTACTTGGAGTCCTGCATCCAGTTCCGGAGCCCTCAGCCCTCAGGAAAGACATGGGCCTGTTGGAGCGGATCCAGAGGAGGGCCACAAAAATTATCGGAGGGATGGAACAGCTCTCCTGTGAGGACAGGCTGAGAGAGCTGGGGTTGTTCAGCCTGGAGAACAGAGGGTTCTGGGGAGACCTTACTGCAGTCTTTCAGTACACAAAGGTGCCTTATAAGAAAGACGGTGACAGACTTTTTAGCAGGGCCTGTAGCGATAGGATGACGAATAATGGTTTTAAACTAAAAGAGGGTAGATAGAAGGAAGAAATTTTTCACAATGAGGGTGGTGAGGCACTGGCCCAGGTTGCCCAGAGAGGTGGTAGATGCCCCATCCCTGAAAACATTTCAGGTCAGATTGGACGGGGCTCTGAGCAACCTGATCTAGTTGTAGATATCCCTGCTCACTGCAGGGGGATTGGACTTTGATGACTTTTAAAGGTCCCTTCCAACCCAAAATATTCAATGGTTCTATAGTAAACATAGCCCAAGATGGCAGATACTTAGGAACTGTGATCTAACCATATAAAATGAAACTGTCTGAATTAAGATTTTTCTTGAACCCTATAACTAAGACAACATGTGCAGTCATTAACGTTGTCTAGTCCCCTTCTGGAGAAGTTCAGCTCGAGGAGTATTAGGCTGGATTAAATTAGAAAATAATGAGGTCCTGATAGAGGAATGAAAGAGTGGGCTGGACAGAGCACAATGGAGTCAATAGGACAGCTGAGTAAGCAAGGAGATTTCCTCTCTCACTTGTACCATTGCTAGGAATATTTTAATTTAGGTTTCGTCCCTGAATGAGTTTTGTCATTGCAAGTGGTCTTGAAAAAGCACCAAGTCAATTTATCCCCATTACAAGGCCCTTTTCACTGGCAGTCCCTCAATGTTGCTGAGATAAGGAGAGCAAAGGAAATACTTTACAGGGACCTCCAAACTAATTGTGGGTGGAACAGAAGTTAGATTAGATACTTCTCCAATTAGAGATGATTACTGATGCAGACAAACAGGCTTTTCTAGGGCAGAAGCCCGCCTACTCCTGACTCTTTCCTCTTTCCTTTCTGAAAAATGTTTTCATTTCACTGTCCCTTCCTTCCTATGTCTCACAGTTGCCCACCTCCACAAAACGCTGCCCCAGAATCCCTCTTTGTGTACTCTTTATCTCTTCAAACATTCCTCTCATTTTCCCAAACTCATTCGTGCTTAATCCTTCCCTCCCACCTCGGTAACTCCCTCCCTCTGTTTCACCACAGAGCTGGACTTATTCATGGAAGCTAGTTAAAATGAAAAGTTATCACAGTCACTTTATTTTAGAGGAAAGACCTAACATCCTCAAAAGCACACTGCTATGAGTAATGTGCTTTCACTTAACTGTCCCAGTGTAAACACCTATCTACTCCAGACCCTCCCAGTTCACCCAGTCTTCTCACTTATTACTGCTCCACAGCCAAAAACTCCCCAGGACAGACTCCTCTTGCAGATCCTCTCCCCTCCAAACACCACCTGGTATTGAGCTTGGAGTTGTCTGCATTTTCTGTGCAGGCTGACAGCCCCTCTGTCCCAGTGGCCACCAGTACCCCCTGCCCTTCTTTCCCAGGCTGCTGTCTGTAAGTAAGCCAGCCAGCCCACCTGCTTGCGTCCTCCTGCAGAAGCCAAGCTTCAACTCCTGTGTCTGGCTGGGTCCCTGACACCCCAGGCACATTCAATAACAATCTACCCAAACAGGGCTTTGACAGCAGAAACAAGAGAGCATGCTGAAAAGAAAAGGAAAAGAAGAAGAAGAAGAAGAAGAAGAAAAAGAAGAAGAAGAAGAAAAAGAAAAAGAAAAAGAAAAAGAATAAGAAAAAGAAAAAGAAAAAGAAAAAGAAAAAGAAAAAGAAAAAGAAAAAGAAAAAGAAAAAGAAAAAGAAAAAGAAAAAGAAAAAGAAAAAGAAAAAGAGTATAGTAATCCTATGTCCTCATCTTGCTACTCTTTATCCAATATCCAATAATATTAAAAGAGGAGTATGCACTTTGTGCTCTCCTGGCAATGCTGAATTAAATCCAGACAACTGAAGGAGACTGTTCAGAAGGGAATTTAAAGGAGGGGATTGCATTAGCTGAATGGAGAACGAAGTAAGGTATAAACAAGTATTTCATCAAAGACAGGGTCAGGGTGAGGGCAAACTCTGGCAAGGGTCCAACCATAGTGATAAACCAGAGGGAGATGGTCATGGAAGAAAAAGTTCAGGGTCAGCAATGACAATGAGATTTCTCGCCCTGGGGAGAAAAGTCAAGGTCTAGAGACATGAGAAAACTTTAGCCTAATTAACAGCTCTCCTTGCGGAAAAATTGGTGCCAAAATAACATAGCTTAACTATTATCACCATCATTAGGGGAACCCATGTATCTTTAACTTCCTATCTAGTTAGTAAGATGGCACGGCCCCGCAGTGTTTCCACTGGACTGCTTCCATCCATCCAGGCTGACACAGTAAAGCACTTCACGCTGCGCAGCCTGGAGACCTTGCACAGCCCGGGCAGCGGGTCCCCTCTCCTCTGGAAATGGCAATGGTGGTGGGAGGATGCGGTCCTTTGCCTCAGAGATGCCGTCTGGACATGACAGAACCAAGTCATGAAATGCTGAGGTGAACAAGTGGAACAGGTTGGTTTGTTTAAGGTCGTTCCTGAAGTGCTGTAAAACAATGCATTTGCTTGTTTTCGGCTCCCTGCATGTTCTGTGACAGAGATTCATCGTGTCCCTACTTCATAAGTCCTTTTAGAGAGGGAAAAGCGATGAATAACAAAACGCCTTGACCTTAAAGAGCTCTGCATTGGGGAGTTAATTCAAACAGGGCCTCATTTCACTGCCTTTACTTAACTGTTAAGTAAGCATTTGCAACTCAAAAGCGAATTATGTCATGATTGCTGGATTCCAATTAGGTTACCCAAGGAGTAGGTACCACTCACTTTCAGTAAAAACATGGAAATTTGACCCAAAGATTTCTTTAGTAGAGATTGGGTTATGGAGGAGTGCAGCTCAGAAAGTAGAGGACTGCAGGCATACAGTGTAGTTTACTGAAAATCTGTGCTTTCTCCTCCTTTTTCTCAAGACATTTTAATTTTTCAACATTTCAACATATGGACCGCCACTGTACCTTTAATTCCCATTAAAGGAGACCAAGGAGAATGAAAAACAGAAAGTTTTGGGTAATAGTTCTTCTGGTGGAAGTGAGACCTGAATCCGGCCACATATAGCAGCCTGGTGATGTCTGATACAAGCCATTAAAAATGCCCCATGTAGTCAATAAATTACAGCTGTGAAAATGGAACCAGATCCTTTTAATGTGCTTTCCTCAAGAACATTTTTTTATGTACATCTGGGTGTTTGCCTAAGCCCATGTGTTATTACTTAACCTCTGAATCTATCAGGTATATGGACAATAAAATCTACAAAAGTTAAAGCCTAATTTAGTAAGGATTGGTCTGGTTTCTCTGGATTTCCTGTACTTTTTAAAGCAAGCATTAACTTTGTTACCTGGAGCGCATGCAATTGCTAGCGCTCCCGAGCAGCGTACAGTGTAGGAAATAAAAGGTATTACGGAGTCTGAGTATAAAAATTTATGTCATATGAAGATCTATTATTCGTTATTTATTTATGTGTGAGACAGCAAAGCGTGCAGATCAATGGCAATCAGGTATGCAGCAGGGTTCCTTTGCTACCTTACTCTGTTAGCCCTGCTACTCCTGGAGAGAACACGATGAGCTGAGACGGGTCTGGGAAGGCCAGGTCGTAGGCAGGGGTGCGGAGCCAGGGGTGGCAGAGGGGGACTGTGGATTATCATAAAAAGATCCTCCCTTAACAAATGTGAAGAAAGGAATGTTTGGATAAACTTCACTGACGGCACGTTCGATTTTGCAATTTTTCTCTCTCCTTAATAAATAGTGTACTTTAAAAGTTGAATATTTTACCTTTAAAACCATTGGTGGCACAGTGAGTACACAGCAAATTATTATAGCTATTGATAGAGGAAGTGTCCGGGAACTGAGAATAGGATGAACATCAACTCTTTTTTCTCTGATAATGAAGACTTTTAAAATTATTTTTGAAAACAAATTGCTGCTGCATGCAGTATTGTCTGACGTTTTAAGCAGATGAAATAATGGGAGAAATATCGGATGGTATAATTGTTTTAATTATGCATATTCAAGTAGGGTGTTTAGCTATCACTTTAACAAGTAAAAGAAGTGAAATGACTACCAAAGCCATTTCTCCTCATTCAGGGAGCTTCGGTGGGCGTTGGAATTTTGTAACATGAAAAGAAGAAAACAGGATTTCCTCCTTATTTTTGTTTTATTTTCAATCTTTTTGCTTAATTATAGTGTTCAATATTACTGAGAAATTGCATGAGGTCAAATTCAGGACTGAAGCAGAATTTTATACAAGGTGCCTGACACCAAAACTTCATCTAGCTGTCATAGAAGTCATTAGGAACTATATAAGCTTCTTAAACTCCCAGAAAGGACCGAAATTTTCAGACACATGCATAGGACAAATCTGCTGCTGGCGCACAGCCAGCGTATTTAAAGATGATTTAAAGATTTACATTCTGAGAAGCCAAAGAGGAGATGTAAAAGTCTGACTTCATGTCACTTCTCAAATGCAGACCTACCTACAACTTACATAACCAGAAGGTAGTATTAGGGAATTTATTTGTGCCTAAGAAAAAATCAGTTTACAGAATACCACCTTAATTGTATTAAAGTAAAGCATAGCTCTTGCAGTCACTTCCTAAAATTTTGGCTCACTAGTGCCTATCTCTAAATTTAATTTCTTGCCAATCTTTGGGAAATAGGCATGTAAAGAATAACTTTGGAGTTACCTGCTCAGGTGCATAATGAATGGCAGACGCTACCACCATCGTATATTCAAGGAGGGTTTTATTTCAGTCTTGTAAACGGAGTTCGTCTGGAGAAGAAAGTTCAAGGACATCCTAAAAACCAGCACAGGCTGTAACAACTTCCTGTTTTTCAAGTTTTATTCATTTCACCCACCTTAACACCCATTTCCATCACTGTCTGTTGTTCCAACATGATTGGTTTTTATGAGATTATTTTTTTGGTATTAGTTTCCAACTTTTTCAGAAACATTTTTCTCTTTTCTCTCCCATCACCAAAGTCAAAGAGAATGGGAAACACTTTCATACCAGTAATTTGAAATTACATTGTGAGAAGTACGTGGGATAATAAACTGTGAAAACGGTTTCATGGAAGTGGACTAAAAAACAGTTGTGCAGGTAAATAGGGAAAATTTGAGCTATAAGTTCCATGCATTTTGTTCCTATGCACATGAGGTTGAAATCTCCTGACTGTAAATTGAGAAGGTGCTGTCATAATAAACAAGATCAAGACAATTGCCTCTTAGTGATCAAATTTTAAACTACGCAGTCAAGCATGTCATTAAGTACCACATTACTTTGGTTATTTAGGATTTAAAATTAAATAACATTTCCCAGAAGAAGTTGACTTTTTATTAAAGTACCCAGTATCAACATTTGCTACCTGAGAGCCAGTACTTTTCAGATTCTGGATGTTCCTCTATTAGAAGAAGGATCCAAACAGATCAAGGTTTGAGTTTTGCAAAATCCTTTGCAACAATTTTAAACTGAACAGAAGAAAGGTCATTGTTTTGATCAGGTCTGAACATATTTTAAAGGTTATTGAAAACATATATGCTCACTAAAGGCAAGACCCTAAGTGGGCTTTTTGATGATTCCAGTTTAGGCATTACAATGCCAAAACACAGCACCATTTGGATTGCTCAGAGTGCCAGTATTGGGCTTTTAAGGTCACTGTACAGACAATGAGATGAAATACACCTCCGAAAGAAAATTCATGTATTCTAACATTTTTAGGTGCGAGCTCTACATGCAACAACAAGGCAGGTTTTCTGATGGCAAAGTGCAGTGTAAGGAGCTTACACCTACTACTTACAGGATACACTAAATACAAGGTTCCAGAACTGGATGTGAGTATGTGTACTTGGGATCCTGAATGTCAAGCTCTGTCAGTTAGTTCCTGCTTCAGAAGAACTCACTCCCTTTTTGCTATTTCCATTTTCAACTCTGAAAAATAAGGAATCAGATAAAAGTTTAGGATGTTGCATGGTATGGAGAGCATCAGTAAGAAATGAGCAATAACTCTTTACTTGGTTATTTATTCCCAAAATTACATATATTTTTAAAAAGATGGCTAAAAGTGTTTTAGATATATAATACAATAAACAAAGCTGCATTGGCAGTAGGATACATGATATGGCATAAAAAATTTCCTTTTTCTAATTCCTGTGATTTACAGAGATACATACATGCAACCTGCAATTTACACTTTAATTATAATCTAGAGAACCTATTTATTCCAAAGTGACTGCCATGCACAAATCAGACTGAGTAGAGGGTACATTTTTTAAGTTCCCAATGCATTTATAACATCATGTTTATCTTCAGTGTAAGGATACCTTAGAACTCATCCCTTAATTAAAGCATTCATGTCAATCTATGTTGCTGCGCTCTCTGAATAGACTAGACTAGCCACAAACTCTAGAACCATTATAAAATCCTTTAAAAATTAGCTACATCTTCCCATGCCAGGAAAGGGGACCAGAATTGTTCCACTCAGTATTAGTCCTGGGCCGTCAGGAGGAATGCCCTTTTGTGCATAATAACTGTGAGAAAAACACTGCACACCAAAAATTACCGAAGGATAACAGGAAACAATCAGCGTAAATAAACTTGTGCCTTAATATTTCCATGTTATGTCAATACATAAAAAGAGATCCTTAAAATCCTAGCCTAAAATAGTTTTAAAGTATCTCATAAAATTAACAGTCCTACCAAATGTTTATGACATCAAACCCCAGATTTAATAACACAGTGGTTACAGGAGGCTGTATACTTAGGATATTACTTACAGAAAGAAAAGACCAGTTCTCTTTTTATGAGAAAGGTGTTTTTCTTGTTCAGGACAGCGACTGATTATCTTCCCACAACTTTTGGGTTGTGTCAGACAATGAGAGAGGCCTGATGCTAGACTTTGTAAAGCCCTGAAATCATTTGCATTTGTTTTGTAACTACATTTCTATGCAAATGTACAGCATTCGGCTTAACATCAGCAGTTTTAAATCCACTAAGTGGAGACACTTTCTGAGACTTTGTCAGAGGGAAAGGATTAGAAAACTTAAGCTTGACTGAAATGCTGGTGGAGTATAACTCATCTAAAGAAGTTTCAGGAGTTTAAAAAGTCATCTTTTTTTTTTTGTAAACTTTTCCTTCTACTCAAAATAAAAATCTATTTTCCATACCTTGTGAGCTGTAGAAAAGTTTCCCTTCTTTTTTTCCTTAATTCGTTCCAGGTAATTACTTCTTTTGTACATTATAATAGCTTGTCATTAGTCTGTGCACACCTATACCCCACTCATCTAGATTCTCTTCCCAACCTTGCTTGCTCCATAACACCGATCAAATTCACTGTTCATTTGTCACCTTTTTATAAGACACATTTGTGCTTTCAGGAAATCTTTGGCCATCAATGGCTTGCTTAGCTCAGGGCAGCATGAGCAAACACACAGGTACAATCCAACACAATTTCCTGGTAGCCAAAAGCACAATAAGAACTTTCTCCCTGGCCACCAGCCACTAATTCCCATCTTTACCCATTTTATGAGGTTCTTAATCCAGATCATTTCACATGAACAAAATCAGTACAACTAAACAGACAGTAAACTGGAGCACAGATTTGGGAACGTGTGACTACAGGAGAGGAGTCCAGGAAAGGCAGCTTGGCTGTAGGAGGAGGAACATACACATACACAAATATACTGAATGGTCTCTGTGTGTAAGTACAGGGAGTGGACACCATTTCTTGCTCTCCCCTTACCAGAAAATTTTGAACTCAGTCCTGATAGCCACAAAAATATAGCAAGTGCAGATCTTCCTTAGTCTGGGACAGCACTAACTCATAGTTATGGAGACCATAAGGGACGGGAGTCATGACAGTCATAGATGACACAGGCCACAGAATATCATCTAGCAATTCTTGCCTCAGGTATTTCTTTGAGCTGTAAATTTTGAAAGCTAAGTGACAATCCATAACATTACTGGAAAATCTCTGGAAGTGTTTAATAACTGTCACTACTAAAATGTGAGCTTTATTTTTAGGTTGAATTAATCTAATTTTTTCTTGGTGTTTTAAATTATTTCACCAGAGCATGGCAACATCACCTTCAGAGCTGCCCAGACACCGGTGTCAAATCCACTGTGACTTCTTCCACAGCAGCAAAGAGTTAGTGCAGGGGTGTGAAAAGGAGGGATTCACTCCCAGGCAGACAGTGCAAGGTATTACTATTACCAGCAATACCACTGTGCTTCCATCTCTCCTGCCCCCACCTTCTCTGTGTGTCTCCCTTCTTTCCTTCCCTCTTCCCTCCACTCTGTGTCCTCTGTGCCACCTGGTATTCATATAGTTCCAAGAAGAACTTCATGGACTTCTTGGCCTATATCTACCTGCTGTCATGCCTTGAAACCTGTGATTCATCCGTGCAGTGACTGGACAAGCCTCTGCCAAAGCCCAGAGCTTACTTCTCTCCATAGCCCATGTGTGAAACAAATGCTCAGTGCAGCTCCCTTTTCCTTGTGTCATATCTCATAATCCAGATCAGCAACCAAAAGGGAAGCCAAAGTGCCACTTCATTCGCTCTATAATTGACAAATTGGAATGGCATGGCATGGCATGGCATGGCATGGCATGGCATGGCATGGCATGGGATAGGATAGGATAGGATAGGATAGGATAGGATAGGATAGGATAGGATAGGATAGAATAGAATAGAATAGAATAGAATAGAATAGAATAGAATAGAATAGAAAGGGAAATGCTAGAAAGTCCAGTTGCTCCTAAAAGAGAAACCAGATTTGAGAACTTAAGATAATAGAAATCATTCTTCTGTGTCCTAACCATCTTTATAAGTTATTGGCAGCTAAAACCTCTTGTAAGTGGCATGAATTGCCAACAAAGATATAGTTGGAATTATTTAAATTTTCTTTCAGAATTATTAGCTTTGTAGGTTTCATGAGAGCCATAGAGTCACAGTACAGGTTTTGCAGGTGCAGTGATATGACTGTCTACAGAGATATGATCAGATAGAGCTCAGTAAATGAGCATGGGTTTATCAAATGGCTTTGGCAGTGTCATAAAGAACTAAACTGTGCACCTTAACCCTGTATCTCATTTTGCCCTTAGTGGCAAGATGCATTGTGCTTGTAGTCTTTTGATTAAGACACACCTATGAACTGCAAAACTGGCATCATCCCAGGATTTACTTCTCAGAGAAGACAGAATGTAAGGCTGTTTTTTTTTCTTCAGAACTGATGCCATAGCTCAAGAGACCTAAATGTTAGCACAAGATACAAGGTATTAGATCTTCTTTTCAGCATTTGCACTGCCCTTTCATTTAGCCATTCTGGGCATTTATTTTGAGCTGGGCACTGTTTAAGGTGAATCAAGACATTGCCTTGCAGTAGTGAATGTTGCAGCACTGCATTGTAGTTAGAAACCAGTGAATGCAGCAAGAGAAGGAAAAGCATTCCAGCTGGTTTTTACTTTGGAAGTTGGAACATAGTTTATTCCTAACTTGACAATGGAAAATATGTTTTGATTTCTCAGGACACGAGGAAAAATCACCTATCTGCAAGACACACAGACGCACAGGTTCTGATCGTAACATGATAGGACTGGGTAGAGTTTCTCTGCCTCATCCAGGAGAGCATTTCCCACTCCCATACTTGTCCTTCTGGAATCAAAAGTACTTGTGTGAACCTGCTTGTATGAATCTTTAAGAATGAAACAGTTTCACATTCCTTCTAAGCCAGCTCAAGTGTAAGGAGTAGACGCAGCCCCTCATTTAAGCCCCGGTGTGTTTTCACTACATGGCCACAGAATAAATTTCATCAGAGACCTAAAAGCTAACGTATCAAAAAGGTGGTTTCATTATTGCATTAGCTGAATCCTTGTCCTCACATCCAGCCCTCCGGATGTCCTCACAAGTACTATTTGCAGCAGAAGGGATTTGTCACAAACATAAGTCCAGGGCCCTGGGAAACCGAGGAGAAAGAAAGGATGACAGATAAACCACACCTTCTAACTACAGTCTGTACTTGCGTCTGCTTAAACACACAACCTCACACACACGGGTTCTTCTGCCTGCTTGGGGAGTAATTCTCTTGGGTCCCATATACTTCCTCTGCACATTCATTTCTTGTCTTCAGGAATTCTTGGCAGCTATGAGCTGTGGTTTATATTGGGTAATTACTGGAGTGGAATTATCTAAATGTCCATAAGGAGATGAAAGAGAGGGTGGAGATCTACTCACCTAATCCAGTTCTGCTTTCTGAGAGGGAGAAGAGTTTAACTTACAGGTGTTACAGTCAAAACTGGTCTCTACATTACTGTGATGACTGGAGCAGGATCTCTAGTTGCAAGCACCCCATTCCCCTGTAGGAGGAACATCCAGCTGGCACAATTGTTTGGTTATGAGAGATGCTTCAAAACAGTTTGAGATCTAGTAATGAGATGATTAAAACACTTAGGGGACATTCAGGATGTTTGATTTCAGGAAATTGTCTTCTTGCAGGTAAAATGACCTGTGCTTGTTAGCACATTGAATAACGTAATCTGTGTGATTTAATTAAATTGTTTTTTCCCCACACACTTGCATTACATTATATAGGAGGAATATATAGTGATGGATTTCCTCACTCACCAAGGGCAGAGCTCGTTCCTGGAGCGCAGGTGGCTGGCCCTGGACTGTCCCTGGGAACCCACCTAGTCAGAAAGTCCCCTCCAGCACCTCGCCAAAAAGATCCCTTGCCGGCAGCATCTGCATCTGTGAATTGCAAGATGAACTTTGGATGACTGATGAGCAAAACATGTTGGCTTTTTAATCCAGCTGCTAGAGTTGGATTACTGCCTTTTGCCCAACCATACAACTTTCAACCCCATCCCTATTCAGCTCAGGTCCTGGCCTAGCATTTAAAGTGTGTGAGTGATTTGCTCTCCATAATGCCACTGTAAGCACGCTGCCGTTTACGAGGTCTTAGCTGTGTTTTCTTCAGGCTTTGAACTTTAATGACTCATACTGATATATATGACATGATGAGTGCTTTCTATATTTAATTATGAAAAAGATTTTTCTGATATTCTGGTTGTAATTTTAGTTTTGGCAGTTGATAGGGTAGTCTGAGTGCTTTTGGAAGTAAAAGAGAAAAGGAAGTACATTCGTACCTTAAACTAATTTCTGGAAAGCTGTAAAAAGAAAAGTTACATCCCAAAATAGGCTCTCCATCAAAATTCAACCAGTAAACACTCTGTAAGCAGTGCTATTCCTCTATGGAAGGCCAAATAACTCCGATGTAAGTTTGCTGAAAAAGCAGAGAGATGTGTCTTAGATGTCTCTTAGACTTCAAGAAAGACAGTGAAGGACCCAAGGGACCATAAACAGCCCTGTGTGAAAGCAATTGCAAGAACAATGTCCTTGCCACTGCCTCGGATAGCAAATCTAAATCAGCCTAAAAGCATTTTAAAATATGATAGAGCTACTTCTCCCATGCTTGCTTCTTCAAAGCTTATGAACAAAAACCCTGTAGAGCGTGACTCATACTAACCTTACTTGCCACCTCTGTTAAAATTCGTGTCATGAGTTAAAACCACAGTCAGGACCTTAATCTGAAAAGTTATGCATTTTTGTTAGAAATCTAATGTTAGGAACCTAATCTAGTTTTTAAATTTATCATCAAATCATCTGACATTTTTGGATATCACAAAAACTATAGTCCTACTTCAATAGCATTGCAACTTTCCATCTAATTTTCATTGTCACATGTGTTGTGTACTCATTCAGGCGTGTCCTCTGCAGACAACATTTAGCTCTGATTGCTGAATTAATCATTTACAGCTCTCCAAGGTAGGCTTTGAAGAAACAGTTGCCTGTATCTCAAAGGTCAACACAAGACAAGGTTACGAATCCAAGGTTAAAGCTCTAACACTGTTAATACCCCACCCCGTGTGTCTAAAACAGATTATTCTCCCAATAATCAGGTATTTGTAGACTTAAATTAACATTTGTTTTACGGGGTGAGCTAAATCTTGAAACGGTAATCAGAAAAGTTTGTCTGAGGTTGGTGGAAAAAAAGAGAATCTAAAGACGAGGCTGTTCTGTCCAAGTCTACCTGTCTGCAGGACAAAGCTGAGAGACAGGCAGAGCACAACACTGAAAGGTGGCTTCTTAAAAACACAAATGGAAGGTAAGACCCAGGCCACTTACTGGGAAGGGTGATCCATACCCTTCTGTTGTGACAGGCGAAAAGTCAGAAAAACTAGATCAAGGAGGAAAGACATTGCTTCTAACAGCGAAATAAAACTAATCACATCCCAGTAACATAGCAGCTCTGTATCACTGCTATTCATCTTAGCCAATATCAGATCAGTGGCTGGCATTATTCAAACAAATGAGATACAATGAATTTTGCAAACACAGGAAATATATTTCATATCTGCAAGTGCTGATTGATTAACCTCTTTCAAACTGATATGGCCCATTTAGTGCAGTATCACGGGGCAAAATATAGAATCCCTCTGAAATCTCTGGGAAAGAGCTGGGGGAGAAGAACAAGAGGTCTGCAGCTCTACACAGGTCTGCAGGACCATGCAGGCTGTCTTCCACCTCTTCTCTAAACCAGAAGTCTGATCTCAGTCAGGCCCAGGACAGCCCCAAGGGTTTCAGGTTTCCCAGAATGCCTGCTCCTCTCTACAAAGCCATGCAGCAGCCTATATCCATCTCCAGTTCAGGAAAAACACCACCAATAAAAACCAGTCCCAGTTATACTGTGTTGTCTTGTGTCACTTCATCTGACAATGACAACTGGGAAATGGCACATGCAACATTAACCTGTTATTGTAACCTGCTGTTGCTGTTCAGACAGAGAAAGTACACAGGGAAGAAGTTTGTGCTGTCCTTTGGGTGAATTTTGGCTAAAAGAAGAAACTAAATGGAAAACCCACCTAACACCTTGTGCAGCTTGTTTCCTTTGTCTGTCAGCACTTGGGATGCAGAGCCAGCTTTCAGTAACTATTTTCTCTTCACAGACTTTCCCAAAAAAGTCTTGAAGGGTTCAACACTGCATAATACAAATCAAGTTTTTAATATAATTTTAGAATTATGCTTGGATCTTTCTTCAAAGAGTTTACGATGTTGTCTGTTACATGCCACTAGAAATCAGAATTGCTTGTCTATGGCAAGCTGCACACATGCAAACAATTTTTCATCATCCTTGGAAATGAGTAACTTTGATAAGGTCTAAGCAAAAATTCAAATGTGACCCATTTTTGGCTCACATAACATTCTGCTCATAGCTTGATTTTATCTTTGCACATCTAATGCACTGCTAACTCTAAGCCTTAAAACTGTTACTTCAAGCCCATCTGAAAAGATAGCCATTATTGATCTTTTTTTCTAAGCTCTGCAGATCTTCATAACCTTTCTTATTAATTGATTACATTTCAGCAAAGTAGCATTTTTCTTGTCTTGAAAAAATGTCCTATAAGAAGCAGACAACTCCATTATATGACGTACATACTGTGTTAGAGATAGACATAGATGGAAGCCACCATTCAAACAAACGTAAACCATATATTTTCAGCTGTGAATGATAAGCAAATTATTATCTTGGATGTGAAGACTGATACAGATGATAGCTGTCTACCTTCTGACTAATCCAAAGACATATTCCTCAAAGCATACAAATCAAAGCCTATTTCCATTTGTATAGAAGCTTTTCCATTTTTAAACAGGTTTTATATTTTAAAATATAATCCCTGCTCCTGTAAGTTTTGATATACGCTCTACCATTGGCAGAACACATGGAAATTTCAAGTCTGTTCCAAATCAGAGCAAAATGAACACTGCCATCATGATATGTTTAGCACCACCCTTCTTCTTTAGCTTCTGCACAAATATGCATGTACCTGCACACACAAATGGATGAAGAGAAACAAGGTTCCTCACCCAAATCTTACAGGAAGGCATTGATGGCTCTCACAGCCATTGTGTTTCTTTCTTCTGTTGGTTTGCTTCTCTTCTAATCCATTCAGTGTCAATGAAGAGGGCAGCTTGGTCAAAACTTACTTATTCTGTTCCAAGCCAACTCCCAAAGCCTGTCTCCAGAGGCCACTGTCTATCCTCTGTTTCTCTCAGATGAATTTCATTCCATTTCCAGAAACTCAGTTCCAATACTCACAAAATTTGTCTTTTTACTTATAAATATTCAAATATTTGTTATGGAATTGCTTTAAACTGTCATTCGGGGAGTACCAAAGTGCAACGGTGCATGCATTTCATTTGCTGAATCATAGCTAACTGCTATAGCTTGAAGGAGGAAAAGCCAACTATTTGAAACCGACATACTGTGTTAACTGAAGTTAGAAAATAGTTGTAAATACCCTATATAACCTATATATATATGAGGTCATCATCATGCAAAACACAAACAAAAAAACCCAAACAAAATGAGAGAGATTAAATTCACTATCTTCACCTCCATAGAAATTAATCACCTTTATCTATGCTCACTGCCATAGTCTTTCTTGATAGTCAATTAAAAAAGTTCTATATGCAAATGGCCATCATCATCATGTTGCTTAGATGCTCATTCTAGGATGAGATGGCACATTGAGAAGAATAGGTTATACACCTATCTTTTGGGTCTTTAACTTAGCTGAGATTGAGTCTACCTTTAGTTAGCACACTGTATACGAAGAAGAGAGAGACAGATCCTGCTCAGTGGTGGCCAGTGACAGGACAAGAGGCAATGGGCACAAACTGAAACACATTAAATTCCATCTGAATGTAAGCAAATGCTTTTTTACTGTGAAGTGGTCAAGCACTGGAACAGGCTGCCAAAGAGAAACTCTGAAATCTCTATTCTTGGACATACATAAAACCAGGCTGCGCATGGTCCTGGACAACCTATTCTAGCTGACCTTTCTTGAGCAAGGGTTGTGGTCTAGATGATCTGTACAGGTTCCTTCCACAATCAACAATTCTGTGATTCTGTGCTACATTGGAAAGTTTTATTAAATAATGGTTGTATTTCACTTTGAAATCAGTTTTGTGTTACGAGCTTGATATATATGGCATAATTAAGACTATGCAAGAATGAGTTTTCTGCTAGATGTATTTCTAGAACAGATAAATCCCAAAAGAAATCTGTCTCAGTAAATGTAAATAGTAGTTTGATAGCTAACAATTACTGAGTAAGACAATATGTAACTTTTTCAATACCCACAGGAACTGTTATTGTATAGTGGGCTTGAAAGTAGACTAGAAACAGTAGTTAACTCCTCCCACATTTGGAAATGAATCAAAATCTAACACAATGGTAAAGTACAGTGATATTGCTGTCAATTTGATATCATCTTCTTTCTTTTCCTTTTTATAAAGAAGAAGAAATAAATTATGTAAGAGATAAAAAACTGATAGAATTACAATTTCTGACATTTTTGACACCCTTATAATATTAAGAAAGGACAAAACCTGATAAGAATGAATGCAGAACTATTTATTTTCATTCTTCTGACACTTTGAGTTATTCATTATAGTCACAAGTAACCTCTTTTTGCACTATATCACCATATCTGAAAAGTTCTTGCATGAAACCTGACATTCTTAACTTGCCTCTACCTAGTGTTTTTTGTGACTAGGTTTCCCAATTTACTTCTACCAAATGAAAGGCTTGAGTCATGGGAGGGATAGTGGAATGTACTAATTCATTATTTCAGGTATAATAGCTTTGGTAGTCACTGTAGCCAATCCAGTCACTAATTTCAGGTACGCCGAGTTTCAGCCTGTCCGCTTTGACATCATCTCAAACTTCAAAATACACTCTATTGCACGTGGACTAAATAGTTAAAAAATCTTTGATGCCACTATGGATTTTGTCTATAGGTTATACATATGTATGGTTTAGCCTTTAGGAACCTTTTAGCTGTTGCCCTGCAAACATCTACTAATGAATCTAGTCTAATAATTGCAAGAACACTCATAGGGCAATATCCATATTTGTCTGAGGCAAAGATTCCCACAGTCAAAGCAAAGGGGGATAAAATCAGTGGGGAATCAATGAAGGAAAAAAAACCTAAATAAAAAAAAACTAAATAAAAAAAACTCCTAGCATAGCCAGTAACTGCAAAAGGGGAAAAAGGGGAAAAGAGGTGGAACCAGTTAACCAGGTAAAGGAGCATAGCAAATAACCCTGTAAAAAGTGGTATCAAAGCCTCTCTTGTTGCCCATACCACAGACTGATTATCCCAGGACAACATTTAGGGCCAGTGGAGTAGACTAGGGATTTCTTGAAGTCTTTTCTTGCCCTGTGGTTCTGTAATTTAAATCTAAACAAAAATTAAGCAGCCGGCAACATTGAACAGGTCTGAAGTCCTCCTCTATTAGCACAAGATGCTAAGCAAGGAACGGCAGGAGAGTGGCTTTATGGGTATGGTCATTCCTAGGTAATCATGATGTGGCTTACAATTCCCTTTCCTCCCACCTGCAGTGCTGCAACATGTTTTAACAAACACAAAATCTTTATTCAAGTTTTGTTCAAATTTCCATGATGAGGTTTATAACAGGCAGTGTGTCTCTGGAAGTTGATGTGGCTTCTCAATATTAAGTCTGATTCTTCTGATGATTCAAATATGAGAATTTTTAATGGGCAAATCCTTTGAGGAGCAAAAGCGTAATCAGAGTGAAAATATCTACCTTGCCTGCTGACCAGCTGGAGATAGGAATATCTTACCAAACACAATGTAGGACATTTATTGTTACAAATATTTATTTATTTATTAATTATGCTTTACACCAACAGGGAGACACTTTCCATAGTATTAAGACCCAGTCTTATGCTTGGATATGTATTAAAGAATGGTGGACCCAAGTTTAAGAACATTAAATACCTGCTCTCTCACTCCTCTCTCAGAGGTGGTTTCGGCTATCTGTTCTCAGACTTTCACATTTGCTAGTGATACATTTTATCTGTCCCTCTAAGTGCAACTGGGCAATGCTTTTTGAACATTTTATAACTCTAATGCATCCTTCTTTGCTTTCCCCCCCCCCATATTCCTGAAAAAAATAAGTATTTCATTTCAAGTAGAAAAGAACATACCATGCCACACAAAGTGACATTTTTGGGTGTTTTGCTTTGTCAAGTAATTTTTTTTTTTTTTATTCCGTTTGATTTGTACTGGTTTTATTTTTATTTGTAAATTTTATTGCTGAACCAATAAAATCAATTACTCGTCTTGGCCTAGTTTGATCTGCAAAGATTTTGTTGCCATCTTCTATTAAAAAAGGTGTTCCCAAAGCACTGGAGTACTATCACTGTTAGCAACATCTCAGATACCATCACGTTCCAACCCTGTAGTTGCCAATACTGCAAAAGTGATATGATTTTATAGTCAGCTACAGTCTTACGAGGGCACAGTTTGGGAACAATCACTTCAAAGGTAGATAGCACTGTTTCTGAACGCAGTTGCCAAAGCAGATGACATACCTACCTACTATTTTAGTAGGAAAAACAGGTGCTTTGTGGCTATTGCATATTCCAAGTCTGATTCAAACACAGGGTAAATGAGAACCTTAATTTGACAGAAAGTAGAGGGCTTTTGGATCATTCTAGCCCTAACATAAATGGGTGAAGTTATGCTGGAGAATTCTAAAAGGATTGAAATGACCTTTAATCTTTATGGGATAATCCAAATCTTGTTTTAATTTAGGAATACTATGTCCTTGTATTTTACAGATGAGAGATTCAAGCCTATTTAGCCTGTATATTTTTTTATATAGAAGCATCCATCTCCAAATGATGGCTTATACTGCCACAGCCAAAGTGTCATAAAACTGGTAATTTGCCTAGCCGTCAAAATTTACTCATACACTGCTTAATCTTACAAGAGGATACACAACGTATTTTGCTACACAACATCCACCAAATGGTCACATGTCTGGGAGAAATCACTGCAAAGAATGAGGTCAAAAAAGGACAGGTCCAATTGCATGACAGGATAAAGTGGCACTGACGGACAAAGGCCCTAGGTGCAGAGGGTATTTGAGGCTCCTTTCTCTAATCTAATGGACAACAGATGTGCCTTAGTGAGGACAGGATTAATCCTCAAACATCCCATGCCCCCTGCTATAAGACACAATGGGAGCTGTTCATACAAGAAGAATGCCCCAAGCTGAATTTTCCAGGAATGAGGTGGGATTCTTCCTCTGGCTGAGTGCAGAAGAGGGCATTGTAACTGCTTTTGAAGTGATGAATGGTGCATCTAACCAGCTGGAGAAGGCCACCTGCATGCCATGCGCTGGGAGACGTGGAAGTACTTGTGGAGTAGTTAATAACTCCTTGGATTGACATGGACAGATTGTGCAGCCTTTTGGCAAATTGTGGCTTCAAACAGTAGATTTGCATTTACCCTCAAACCAGGACAAGAGCAACTCCAACTTACGCGGTGTGTGTGTGTGCATAGACATGGCATTTTATAAACCCCCTTGTTGACTCATTCCAGAAGTGAGGCAGGGGTTTCTTCATTGTGCAGCTTTCACCGTGTGCCAGCAGGACAGGGTGAATCAAAGACAGTATTCCAAGTAGCCTAATACATTCTTGCTGTTGTAGTTAACTTTCAGTACAAAGCAGGAGGAAAACAAAGGGCTAAAGAAAGGAAAAATTAGAAAGACCTACAGTCCAGGGAACCTGAAAGGGATTAACTTGGTCTCCCAGGCATGATTCGTTATGCTGATCTGAGAATAAGACAACATGGGGCTGTGGTAGCTGCCGACCTGCTAAGCCCCTTGGAAGTCTGAATTGGCAAATATCGCATCCCTCCCTGAATGACTTGCTCCATCTGTGTTTGCTAGTGTCCACATTGACAGCTGCCTGCCATCTTGGCAAGAAAGTTGATGCAATTTGAGAATCTGCAGTGGATGTCTAGCACATGCATACACAAAAGCCCACAGCCTTTAGGCTAACAAAGCCTATTAGCTAGCCACTCCAGTAAATAAAGAAGTCCATGCATCCCAGTATGTAAACTAATTCCAAAATCATTAGGAGCGCTTGCATGCATTAACACAGTGGTGGCTGAACATGCATTTACTCACACAAGGTAGTGTCAAGAACTGAAGACTTCTGTAAGCATTAACTCCCAGTTAGTGGATTCCAATCTGGAAGGTATATAACATTTCTTTAAAAAAAAAAGGAGCTACGTCAATCTATCTCTCTCATGATCTACAGACAGCTGACATTCAATAGGGTTAATAATTAGGTTTCATTTTAGTAACTTTATCAAAACACAGAAGATATAAATTTGTCACTATGATTACATATCATTGAATACATAGTGAAAGCATCGTAATCATAAGAGAAGGTAAAGAATAAACCAGTGAACAAGGAAAAAAGTAAAGAAATCAGAATTCCACCCATTGGTACTCATCCATTTGAGTAAGAGATGAGCTGCCAATGAGGAGTACAACCACTAGTAACACTGCTATATTCAGAGGTCCTCCAGAAAGATGGGAAAATACTGACACTTATAATTTATAACATGCTATTTAATGGAATCAAAATACAAATCCCTGCCTATTTGTAATTAACCCAGACACCCTTTATTCAGAAATAATTCAGAGGGTTTATATAAAAAGTATTTACTGTTTACTGGGTATTTACTATAAATTTTCTTTTGTGTTACTTCAGTTTTGCATGGTTACAAATTCATACATTAGGCCAGAGTTTTCCAATGTGATTTTGAAGAGGTGAAAATACCTCATAAAACAACAAAAACCATCATGGTTTCATTTTGCCTTCAGGTTCATGCATTGAAACTAACTGAATCCTCAGGGTAGAGAAATTTAGGTCACATTTGTACAAAACAGTTCTGCTGCCACAGTACTAGTTACTCCTGCTTGCATAACTGATATTTTCAAGAAAGCAAAGTAGTCTATTTCTTAAGGCAAATTTGGTCAAAGAGATTCAACCAAAAAAAATTTAAAACCAAAAGTTGAGCTCTAACAAACGGATGATCCCAAGAAGTTACATGTAATGTAGCTGTTTGTAAACGCAATGTTTGTAAAACCAGTAAAGATATTCAGGCAAGATGCCTGCAGCATTACTTACTGGCCCTCTCACCCTTAACCACTCTGCAGGATGAAGCGTTGACCTTGCTCTGTCCTGTGTGGCTGAACGACAACTGGGTCACTTCTCCTGGAGGAACGGTGACTTCCCTTGAGGAACTGAGCACCTTGGAAACAGCAGAGAGAGAGTGAATCTTGGGTGTCTGTGAGTAAAAATGTTTGCAACTATGCCCAGCTTTGGGATGGGCTACAGAGGCTTAGGGAATTTGCTCACTCCCTCCCACTCCGGACCACAGCTCAGGAGAGTGTCAGTTCCAGCTCTTGGGGAAACACAAAAACACACAAACTGAGCAAGTTCATCTGCAACACAAAGGCTGGCTTCAGACTATGATCTCTACTGAGGGAGGGCTTCTGTAAAACGCAGAAGTGAGCAGACTTCACCCTCTGGCATCTTCTGAGCCCCTTTTCCATTGCAGGGGATACTTTTTCTGGCACAGCCAGAAAAAAGAGTAAGATGCTGGTTTGAGAGGGAGGATAGCTGAGGCTGGGAGGGTCGGTGTTAAGTCATCAGAAACATCAGTTTCTGACAGCCTTTTGTGCAGCTTCCTGTGCCAGGAGACAGTGAATCTGGCCCATCACAAATACTGCATGGTAGGTTAGGATAAATACAGCTGCAGTAGTTCAGTATTATGTACTGCCTATTAATAAATGATACTGCTCCAGTGGTTTTCTAAGAGTTCAGCA
>NW_010527030.1:38204-43701 GCF_000687285.1 Phaethon lepturus
CTGTCATTAGAACATGCCACTTTGTTTGTTTGTTTGTTTGTTTGTTTGTTTGCTTATTTGGGGGCTTGCATAATCCACTCCTCACACTCCCTCTACTCACCAAAAAGTTTCAGCCAATTTGCATAGTTAATTGACAAAATGTCGGCTTAGATAGTGTCTCATCCTTGAGCACTGCTTTATTTGATATATTTCCAATTCCTACAATTACCTCCCTTAGGCACAAAGCTGAGTAAATAGACTGGCCTTTCACCGTACCTTGAAGGTCAACTAATTCAGGGTCTATCAAGCTACTGGGTGATGTGGATGCTAAAGCCAAGGATCCTGCACCAGTACAGCTTTGCTTTCTGCCCCCAGACATTCTTTATGTCTCCATAAAAAGCCAGCTCTCAGGAGCCAGGCATAGGGAGGTTAATCCTTATTACTAGTGACACTGGAAAAAGCTTATGACAGATGCACAGTGGGTCCCCTTTGGAAGATTGTGCACAACTGAGAGCATGGGAAGGATGTTTTGCACAGAACTGCCAGAAGGCTTAGAAACTGTATTAGAAAAAGGCTGTGTTTTTCACTGCATAGCTCATTTAATGAACCTCTGTGCCTCAGGGTAAGGGAATGTACAGTATTTGAGCAGATAATCTATGTGACGTAACAAATTAACCTCTGAAAAGAACCTCAATAGTTATGCAAAGCTGTATCTTGCTTTCTTTTGAGTAACTAAGCCCTACATCCCGAATAAAAACAAGTTCTTGCTGTAAGATAGATGGTTCATGCTCTGCTATTACACTTGGTAGCAATAATAGTAATAGGAAGAACGAAAAATAATGTTTCCAGCTTAGCGGGACACCATTGCATAAACAGCATGAATAAATGGGAAGGGTACCTCTTCAACCATCCTGCTTCCAAAAGGAAAGTTTTAATGGAACAAATTCCTCTTTTAGCATAGACTGGTGTTATTAGTAGGGAAGGGATAAAACCATACAGTAGCTGGATCACATGGAATCCTAATTAGCAAGAGTCACTACATTACAGGTCTGTGCTGTGATCTAACTAAAGCACTCACAGAGATTTTTTACTGTCCCATAAGAATGGGCTGATGTAGTGAAGGTTAGATGGGGCTGCATAATTCCCTAGTGCCTGCCTGGGCTGATGGTGGCACTGATTCTTCTCTAAACAGCTGCTTACAAGCTGCCTGCAGAGACTCCTTCCAGGCTTCTTGTCCCCTGGACCATTCCTCTTTGCTCCAAAAAAGGGTCCCCTGTTTCACCCGCTGCATATTCCTGCACAGCAGAGAAAAAACACAGGACCCTCCCTGCATTAAAACCACTGCGATCACACCATAGCCTCTTTAACAAAAACACAATAAATACAGTTTGTCTTTGCTCTAAATGAATTCCTGCCTTCCAAAAAGCCAAAATAGTTTAAAAGTCAAAATAGGGTGCCCAAAATTTCATAAACAACTGGACCTCAGGATTTCTAACAAAAGTGCATGCAAAATGAACTGGAGCTGGTTCGTTACACATGAAGGCTTGCAGGGAAGCAGTTACATTCTTTGTTTACTAGCTGGTAGGCCTGCATTAAGACTGTCTTACATCCTAGGTAAGCGGTTTCATGGAGGCAGTTTTCTGAGTAGTAAGAAAAGTCTTACTACAGCTTTTGGCTCAGGGCAGCCAAGCCAAAAATAGGCAAGAAAGGAAAACAATGTTGATACCTGAGTGAAAACTTAGTGTAAAATACAGAGCTGTTCTCATTCAGCCCCCTTCTGTACTATTCGGAGTTTCCAAAGGCAGAAGTTTTATGCTTTGTGAAGAGCTCTCATTTTGGTGTAACTGAGTTTAAGGTATTCTATTTATTTCCAGAGACATGAGAGTCTTTGAGAATTTCTTTTGATTTGAAATATCAAAAAAGCTGGCCCTGTAATGAGTTTCTTTACCTTTTAAAAGTATTTATGTGGTAATTTCCTGATGAGGGTACAAAATAAAATGTCCATTTTGTACCAAGCTAAATCAAGTAATGCAAGAGAAAGAAAAAGACAAACCAATTGCACTCTGCACCTTTTTCAACATGCTGAACAGGAGATCCTGCACTTGGTTGCTGCAAAACATTAGCTTCAGAGCAATATACATTCTGGAGGACCATACAGAGCACAGTGTTTATATTAGGAATCAAAATTTCCCCAAACGCAGCATGTTTTAGATCTGTGCTTCAGGGTATTATCTTATCATTAATTCCAAAGCTAAGAAGCAGTCCGAATAGCAAGAGGTCTAAACCATACAACAAAAATAAGAAACCACTTAAAGTGAGGTCAGAAAGAGACATAGGTTTTGGTAATCAACCACTTAGCTTTCAGTTTTAGGCATATACTTGTCTTTAGCATGTGAGTAACCCTATAGAATGCAAGTCTTTGCAGGGCAGGTTATTAAAAGTCACACAGCAGTAGTAAATAACAGCTGTGGGGGAGCTGAGGAGTGGGAGAGGAGTTGGACTTCAACCTTCTCATTCCTTCAGGAATGATTGTTCCCTGTCCTGACCTTGAACTAGTGTGATTTTCTGAAAGGAGACATTCCAAGTTTGTGGAGAAAAAGGAAACATTTCTCTGGCAGATTGTTTTGTTAATAGCAGCTGTCTGAAACTGCTGGGATACTTGGAATGTCCCAGTAAGTCCCAACACAGAAGGCTTAAAGGGCAGAGGACAGGTGAGGTGGTTAGATGTGTGCATCAATGCCATTTCTGCTGTGGCTGTCTTCTTCAGGCATTTGCATATTTGGCCTCTCTGATCTCTAATTAGACCTGGAACCAGAACTCCAAATGCAAACACGCCTCTGCCGAGAGTGGAGTCTGTATTTGGCCGGAAGAAAATGTTGCCTCTCGGTCTCACCTCGAGTATAAACATGCACATGCAAGTGCAATTACAATGTAGAACAAATCTCATTGGAGGGAGAATTTCTTAATTTGTGCTGCAGCCTAAACAATCACCAAGCGAACACACTAAGGTCTTTTCAGCTTAGCTGGAATCAACTTAGAGGGCAAGTAATGAATCTAATTGTTACGCTAGTTTCCATGTCAGCAAAATAACAGATGTACAGTATAACGGAGGAGGGGAAACTTGGTTTTGTTGTTGAGCAGGTGCTACATTAACTATCACATGGAAGTTTCTCAAGTGCATTTGGAGCCAGTTGGAAGAGAGCCAAGAGCACAGCTTCCATTTCATCCTCTGGACATCCAGCTGTGCAGCTGCATAAGCCCCCAAGAAGCAGCTGAGGCTGTGGAGACAGTGACACCTTGTCACTTCTCCTTCAACCATTTTTAACATCCCACCACAAATATCAAACAAATGAAGCACCCAGGAGCTGCCCTCCCCCAGCTACGTATACCATGACCCAGCTGCCAGATACGCCTATCGGAGCATGCTCGGCAGACCTGGGGGACAGCAAGTTAGCCCTGGCTTCCAGCAATTACTGCGCTCTGCACATCAGGAGATGGAAATAAGTCTGCACATGTGCTAAAAGGACTTTTGGGAAGGATCAGTGGGGCTGTATAGGCGACACAATGATAAGCTCTGTTGTAAAGAAATGGCAGGCAACTGCAGTCCCGCTGGAAACCAGCGTCTGTTTAATAGCAGTGCGTAAAAAACTCAGCCTGCAATTAGGCTGAAGCTGTCATCAACAGGCAGAGAGAGGCTTAGCGCTGTTACCGGAGCTGAGGTGACTCTCAAGTGCAATCTACCTTCTCTGAACAGTTCTTCCATGGCCAAAAGACTTGGAAACTTGTGCTTATACTTTGCTCGAAGCTCTTCACCTAGACAGTGCTGAAGCTGTGGACAAGGAGTCCTAAAGATGGGAAGGCAGCATAACACAGATTCCCAGTGTTCAAATAAAATGTGACTGCAAAACAACCTGGAACCAGAGTTTCCAGAAATGTGAAAGGTCACAGTGTGTTTTTTAAGCTACAGAGGAAGGGGAAGCCAATAGGTGCACAAGACAGTAGTGTTCACAAGCATGCTGCTTGCAGGAGTTGTTAACTTATTTGCAACAGCTGAAAAAAAGGCTAGGTGAGTGGCGTTAAACAAATGCAAAACTAAGTAAACATACATCTCTTTTGTGGTAATACCCATTCAGAAATGCAGTGGAAGCAAGGCAGCCTGTGCGACACTGATAATAAGGATAACATGGTACACAAATGATAAAGTACTGTGCAGTTGTGCAGGGTGTGCTATATTTTAAGGAATGAAAGCAAATAAATCCAAGTTATTTGCAAGAATAAGGAATACCTATACACCTATACATTGAAGTTCTATATTGACATTGGAATATATACATTAGAGTCATGCTGGTGGCTGAGCCTGGTGGGAGATAACAGAGGTAGACTTCAGATATTACAACAGGGTGTGGTGCAGAAATAACCAACTGCTTATTGAAGCAACTAATCAGTGAAGCCACAAGAGAAGAAAACACCCTTATGTTAGTAGTGAATGGTGCCCAGGCTCTGCTTAGCTCTGCATGACTGTATTCATGCTCAGATTCAGCATTCTTGCTAGAACAAAAAAAAAAAAAATACCCCAAACGCAACCCTGTAAATGTAGTAGCTTACTTCAGAAAAAAAAAGAATCACTAAAAATTAGGAAGCTTGTTAAATTAAAAGGAGCAGCTAAAAGGATAAAAATGCTTACAGTTGCCATGGAGACAGTTTATAAAATAAAAATGAGATGTTCAAAGGAAATGTATACCACTATCAAAAGACCGTAAAAACCTTAAGAAAAGTTAGCATAATTAAAAGGGAGAGTACAAGAAACTATTAAAAGCATCATGACATCTTTCAAAAATAGAAGTTTGTGAAAGAGACATAAAGCTGAGGAGATAAAAAAGGCTAGTAAATGTATAATAAGGTGTCAGAAGAGATTCTGATAAAGAGCTTGCTAGTCATATAAAAACTGTATTTTTCCCCAAAACAAAAAACAGGGAGCAAATGAATCTTCAGAGCTCAGAGGTGACTTAAGTACAAGGGCACTCTAAGAAGCAGTATAATAAAAGATAAATGATCAGTTTGCATCAATATTTGTTACAGAGGTGTTTGCAAGGTTTCTGCTAGAGGGAAGTTTGAGAAAGTGTCTAAAATTAAAATATCAACAGCTTTAGGAAAAAAAAAATCACTGATAACTTTATCCCAGCTGTCCTAAAACAATCTCAGCTATGAATATCCTGGCTACTGACTGTGGTGCATAGCTTTGTCAGTCAACCTGGTCCTCAAGCTTGAGAGGTTTTAAGAGTTTTTTTCAAGAGTTTTGCTTTAAGACTTTGCATGAGGCTCTAAAGCAAAAAAAAAAGGCAAATGGGACTGGTTTCTGCACCAGGTAAGTTGGTCAATTCCAGTAAGAACAACAGCATTTTAGACAATTAAATAATACAATAAAAGCAGTCAATCCAGCCTGTGCGAAGTGACAAGTGCTGCTGCCAGGGCACAGCGGGGCCGGGGGCTCCCCGGGGCCGGGAGCCGCCGGGCCCCC